>NW_010112729.1:0-114420 GCF_000699245.1 Pterocles gutturalis | reverse complement strand
AAATTAAGTTACCAAATGTTACCACCTATGAAGCAGACTGTTCTTGTAAAATTTTGGGATACGTTATGTATTTAAATTTCTGTGCAGCAAGCATTTCCACATCATGAAAGGCAATTGCATTTATCACATTGTTCACAATGCAATGAAGCATGCATGTCAACATCTGCCCTGTGATAAAGCAGCACTGAATATTAATATGGTTAATGGCTTCTTGTCTTTAAGAAAAAATCCGGAAGAAAAACTGTTGTGTGTACAGTGACAGTGAAGTCCGTTCTCATCTGTGCTTTATTTCTGCAAGAAAGCCACCATGAGTTTCCTTTTTTTTTTTTAAGTTGCCATGTTCTAGGCTTTTTACTGTTCTGTAGCAAATAAAGTTTAAAACACTTTAAGTAGTACCCTATTAAGTCCAACATGAAAATTGTGTGCGACTTCCCTTTTATTCATATACTTTTCTCTATCCCTGTCTTCAGCACAGATAATTTTTATTTCAGAAATGCAAATGCTTACAGCAACTTGTAGGTTCTGAACTCAATAATTGAGTTTGGATTCACTGTTACGTTTAACTCTGTACATCATCATAACTTAAAGACAAAATCTGTCTGAAATTTCTCACTTTTCCTAAAAAACCCAAAACAGTAGTTTTAACATTTGTGGATGAAAAAAGCAAGGGAGGAAGACACAAAGGATTTTAATTGATAGTTGATGTGGAAGATTTTAGTAGAAACTTTTAAAAGTAATTTAAAACAAAATTTCGAATGTAAGCCAAATAAATAGTTTGAACTACAAAATTCTGTTAGCAATTGTAGCATAGCAAAATTAAGATGTGCACATACATAGCAAGTGTAATACAGAATCAGATCTGGACTCACACATGTTGAAGGTAATTAGAGTGCGATGCCATCCCACTTTAGACATCTACAGTGATTTTATAACTAAGCTAACCACATTTGATTTCCTCTGTAGTTAATGCAGAAAAATAAATATATTTTGTTTGCAATTTTTCTGATTTGTTAGACAAGCACCTATTTTATGCTCAGAAAATTAGAGACATGACTTTTCTACCGGCAACAAAGAAAACATAGATTGACGTACATACATATATATTAAAGATGTCCACTTAATCTTAATCAGATTATTCCTATCTATGGAACTTATTTGTCTGGGCTTTCTATAAAATCAATGGATTTACAGAAAGTCCGCAACACTATTATTTCATTATATGATTTTCATAAAATCTCTGTAAGGGATTACTATATTCAGTAACTCTAAACAGTACCCTACAGTAGCTAGGACCCTCGATAATGGTAGATGTTAGTGAGTAGATCTTCTATTCCTTCACCTTCATTCCTTTTATGCCTTCACCTTCACCATTTTAATGCCATTAAGAGAGCTGCATTGGCACAATGGAGAGAAGGGCTTGAATTATAAGCTACTACTTATTGACGTTATATGTCACTAATTCAAAATTGTTTGTCTTTTGTATTTCTTGTTTTGCCAGGGCAAATAAAAGGAGGAAAATATTTGGCAAGATTAAACTATTTGTTTGATAGGTTTACTTATTTTTTTATCAAATCCAGTGGTTTAAAAACTAGACAATTTTATTATTTGTCATTGATTTTTTAAGCTTGGAAGGCATTCAGTAGATCATCAAACAATATGATAACTATGAAACCCATTGACATGAATTATTAACTTCCTTCTGAATATTGGTGTCATTTCTTCAGACTGTACTGCTGCTTCCCAACTACTGAAATTGAAGCTAACATTAGAGTTCACTTCAAAACGAGAAAAAAATTAATCTGCAGTTAATTTGGGATTTCCTAAGCTAATAAGCCTAAAATGTTTGTCCCAACTACAAAATCCTAGAACATGCTATTTTTGGAGTACTAAATAATTGTTACGTAATGACAGCTAAGTGGTTTCAAAGAAAGTGTGCACTGAAAATGCAATTTCTATGACAACTGTCATGAATGTTAAAAAGATTAGATGACATACACATGCGTTATTCTTACAGAAACCTTCAGACTAAAGCCTTCAACAAAAGCAACATCAAAATATGCTTTCTTTTTGTAATAGCAGACTACAGATTTTTGCATAATTTATTTTCAGTCATGCACATTAGATGAATGAAGAATCACCTTCATTCAAACCTACATGGGCTACCTACACATCCCTGTATCACTAATTTGCCATTTTCTTTACTTTAAAACAAATATAATATTTTATTATGCAGCATTATTGCTTTTGATTTTTTTAAAAAAATTGTTAATATTTTGGTAATACAGTCAATTCTTTCAATGGGTTCTTGTCTGTATTGCCTACTCTCTTTGTTTTCACACAGTTTTATTCTTAGCATTCCTTATATTGTGCAAAAAATCAGTCCTGACTCTTCCCCCCTCCCTGCTTCTACATATATATATTTATTGAAATTGCTACAACCTCTCTTTTGGTTTGTCAGGATGCAGTATATTTAAAATGCTTGGTGTGTATAACTGTGGTATATTTAGCCCTCTTCCAATCAGAACACATCTATGGAATGTACGATTATATTTTCAATTAGAATCGACTCTATCCCATTAGGAAGAGTGTGATTTTTAAAATGAATGTTTGGGCCACAGTCAGGATGCCTAACTCTCGTCAGCAGCACTGGCACTGGGTGCCTTCTAGAGGGCACTCCTTCCTTTCTTACCTATTCAATGGAGAAAAATAAGATTTTCCAGACAGAAGTTTAGAAAACCTTTATTAGCCTCTGTCTCTGAATGATTCACTGCAAAAGGCTTTTTTTATTAACCTTATTAACTACCTTCATTAGGGAACTTTAAATACATAGTGCAAGTATGGTCTATAAAAGCAAGGAGATGCACTTAATTCCTCCTCTCTCAGAATGCCTATAGTGTTGTGTATTTATATGAATTAAAGCATGTTCTTGCACTGGGGGGAAAGAAAAAAAAAAAAAATGACAAGTCATATTAGAGCTAGTTCAAGTTTATTATGTAGCTAGCTGTCAGGTTCCTTGCTTTATGATTATCTCTATTTAGAATGTTACAGTTTATTCAAACTGCAGCTTCTCTTCTTATTATTTAATTCAAGTATCCCGGATAAGAAGATACAGATTTTTCCTTTTTGTCTATGACAAAACATAAGGAATATTTTCCTAGCAGTTTCTTAAGAGCATCAGCCCTGTACATGGACAGACATGATGAAACTGTTGAGTTAGATGGGATTACTTCTGTAGTCAAGGCATACCAATACTCATGCTAGCTATGTATCAAATATTTCTGCCTTAGATTTTCCCTTTGTATCTCATAAAGTTGACTTAATTGGCTCCATGGAGATACTTTAAATGCAGGGTAGTGTCCAGGTGATAGAATGTCTATATAAAATCCATGTGTTTATGCAATCCTACCTTGACACATCAATTCAAAACCCACCATAAGGGACATATCAGTGACACACTGTAGCAAATATTTGATTATTGTAAAGATGCAAATAAGGACTGGTATCAGCAGATGCTGTATACCTACTGTACAGCATTGCTGTATGAGGCTTCTGAGTAGATCAAAATAGACTTGATAAAAACAGAAACATCATCTATTGCCTGAAAGAAAAAAAGAAAGAAGATGTAGTACTGAATGAATCTCAAGGAACAAATTCAATTTAAAACATTCTTTTGGGTTTGGCATGAACTGGAAAATGTAATGTAATCCTGTAGCTGTAATCCTGTAAAATATATTATTCATTTTTTGATGATATTTGCAACAAAATATTGACATTGCCTATTTTGATGTATACAACCTTTTCAAAAGCCATGTTTCAACTACTGGTGTCTCCTCCTAGACACTCCTTCAGGAAATATTTGATTTCTACTTCACAATTGCCTATGCACAAGAAACTCCTTAGTGTTCTCTGTGATGTCAGAGAGTGATAAGGTGTTGGAGTCTGTGAAACATGCCCTAGTCCAGACTTTTTGACAGGAAAAGCGTCTTTCTACTGATTTGAGTTTGGGATCCTAAAATTTCTGCAAATAGCAGGAAAAGACGGCTGCACAGCATAAACACAGCACAGAACGTTTTAAGCACAACCACTTATCAGCTAGATTCCTGCAGTAACATATGTGAAATTCAATTTTGCACAAAGGGACAATCATACAGGCAGCAATTTTATTGTATGAAGAAGAAAGTATTTGGAGAATATATTTAGTTTGCTAAGATAAGAAGTCCCACATAAACTGCAGGAGGAACTATTTTCTTTCACAAAAATCTCAAGTGTGCTATTCTACTTAAAAAGGAAGTGAATTAAACAATTCTAGCTCTTCTCACTGAGGCACTGAGTAAGATTCACGTAGATGCTAAACTGTACATGAACAATTAAGGAAGAAAATGTGCAGATGTGACAGGCCTTCATATTTTTCTCTCATAACTTTTCAAATCAGAAAATCATCTCTCTGTTTCTGGCAGGAAGCACAGTATGTTACTCTGCAGCAGCAATTGCTTAGTAAAGGTTTGTGTGGTTTCTATTGTTTAACCAAACTCAGAATCATAGTCAGTTCATTATAGGATGTATGTCAGTCCAGTGATGTGGAAAACTATGTTACTGACATCAAAGGGTCAGATACTAGATAAAATCTACAGGGATCTGGGCTCTGAAGTCTGAGTGAGAAGAGAATTTTGGTCTCTTGAGAAATGACAAAAGAAACACTGACGTTAGTGTGTTTCATCCTCTGATGTGTCCACAGCAGATGGCACTGGCAGTAGCTCTAGAGAAGTCATCCTCAAAAATAATAATTTTCAAGGGGGGAGTTGCTTAAGAATTGCTGAGAAACCGCTCCATAAGTAATAAAGTACAATTTAATTGTTTGACACTGTCATGGACAGATTCTGACTGGTCTGTACATTTAAAAATTGTTGAGATCTCCCTCTAGCTGGGAAGTGTTAAGGACAGTACTAAGAAAATTATACTACTAATTTGATAAAACATTTGTTCAGTTAGCCTCTATGGAGTTTCTTCATCATTTTTGCAATCTATCACAACATACTGAAAGTAGACATTAGATCAAGCTTTTCAGCTAAATTAAAAGGAAGATTCACCTGGATGTCAGCATTGCATATATTTAATCACAGTAGTATGGTGATTCAGATGTTCTGTATTCATATATACATTTCTGTGCTTCCACTGTTCATTTTGTTCGTAAAAGGAATGGATGAGGAATAATAACTACTAAAGTAAATCTCTGAGTAGTGAAAATGTGAGATTTGGTGACATAAGTCAGAACTCAGGCACAGAGTTGAGAGAAACAGGTCTGAGATTTTTCATAGTTTTGTCTCTACATTTACACAAGCAAATCCACTGTTTCTCAGACAAAATCTCATCTATCCCATTTAGATATCAACACAGTGCTGCCTTTCTGGTGGCCCTCAGATTTTTCCACCTTGTAATTCTTTCAGAAAAGCTGCTCAAGCAACATACTTGTCTTACCTGGATCAGAACATCAGGTTTCTGCTGCTGTGATGTTGCACAGATGCAGTAGGCATCTACTGTCAGGTGGATAATCTTTTCTTCTAGAAGCTACTGCAAACAGTCTGACAAATCTTATCAGAATTAGTGACAAGTCTATCCATGGTAGGCAGATATATTTGGTTCCTGTCACTGTACAAACTGGAGGGAAAGGGCTGTCCTTAAGGAGAATAAGAGTGGAAAGAGCTGTGACTGTGAGGCACATTAAGTGTAGCTTGGGTGGTATATAACTTAGATCCCATCTTCAAGGGTTCTCAGATGTAATGTATAGTGTTGTAAATATAACTGAGTCTTTACATAGACAAAGTATTCAGGAATTGGGTTAGGGAAAATCTGAATTGTTAGAACATAAGCAAATAATATGCTGGCATGTACTGCTGCTGCAAGATAACATTCAAAATTTTGGCCTTCCATGTAAGCTGAGAGAAAGCTATTTCCAAAAAAAGACAAATATTTTCTAGCTTTAAGTGCAGGTTCTGCAGACCTTCTTTTACATGGTTAATTGATTTTTGTTAAAAATACACCAATTGAATGACTTTAAATATTTTAACTATTAAAATGAAGTCCACATAAAGCTTATTACTTGCTTGCTTTGACAATGAATCCCACATGACAAAGAGAGACAGAATTTCTCTTTCTTTCTCTAGTTTCTCCACATTCTTTTTCATATAATCTGTTGGATGACGTAAAATGGAAATTAATTTTTACTTTTTAAAGTAAATTTTACTTTAAAATAAAAAAGCAGTTTTTCCTTTTTCAAGGAAAAAATGATCACAATTTATTTTTTATTGTTCTTTTCATTTTTTTCAGTCAGCACGTGTTGACACATTGAATCACATCAAATGCAAAAGCTGAAGTTCCCATAGTAACATTAACACATCCACAAGCGACAATAAAACCTTTACAGTACCTCATAGTACTGTTTATTTATGTATATTTTTTTGTTCTTTATTTTAATCTGGTTTTAGTATTCTTACTATTTGCCCTCAGAGTTACATTAGTTGCTATGAAACTAATGTTGTAGATAAAGATGAAACATATTGGTACCCACAGTACAGTGTAAAATCAGTTTATTTGAATACTGAAATGTGTACTTTGGAATGTGAACTATCTCTGAAAAACAAAATAAGAAAGATAATAATTAAAAAAAAATCAGTAGTTAACACTGTATACTCCAGATAAGAATGCCTATTTTAGAGAAAAATAAAGTAGAAAAAGCAATACATATTTTAATGAAGTTCAAGCCTGATATGTTGCTCAGTGAATGTAACAAAACATCTTTATCTAGAAACTGGCCTACGGAGAACCCAAGCTTGTAGAAGCAATATTTTGAAGATGCTGCTATAATTTAAGTAAAGAAATTTTAAGTAAAAATAATCACACATTCAACACTAGATGCCCTAGGTTTCATCCCTGCTGGTGAAGTATGATGATAATCACAATGAGGGACATCTACAATATGAGTTGTAATATACGTTTGATAAAATTCTGCAAAGAGGAAGAACTTGAGACTTTTTTAGGCTAAAATGAACTTTGTCTTAAAATTTCACAATTTCAAGAGCTCATGTTTTATAGAATGAGGAGGAAAAGGAAACGTCTCAGTGTTAGATTGATAGTGCATGATACAGAATGTTTGTGGGGGGCTGTTAATGCCAGATTTAGAGATGTGAGAAGGAAGAGTTGGATGGCTTATCTCACCACCCATCATTCAAATTGTTGCTTCAATAGAAGAAATCACAGAATTACGCAAAAGTCAGGTTTGAAATAGACCTCTGCAGATCAACTGACCTAGCCTTCTGTTCAAAAGAGGGACATCGGTGAGGTCATCCACAACTCCATCAAGCCAAGTCTTAAATATGTCCAGTGAGGGAGATTCCACCACTTCTCCAGGCATTCTGTCCCAACATTTAATTGTCCCTAAGTTTTGTTTTATATATCAGTCACTTCAGACATTTCCCCTGAAGTGACTCCTTGTTTTATGCTTCTTATCACTGTGCACGACGTGAAGAGTATAGCTCTATATTTTAGGTCCTGGAAAAACTACGATTAGATCTCCCATGAGCTTTCTCCTTTCTATATTGAACAAATCCAGTTCCTTCAAACTTTATATGTTAAATATTCTTCAGTAGCTCTCTTTGGAACACTGACAAATTTTTCCATGTCACTCATGAACTAAAGGGAACAAACCTGGACATAGTATTCAAGGTGTAGCATAACAAGCACTAAGCAGAGTGCAACAGTCACATGCCTTGAAGTGCTGATACAGACCAGGACACGAGTTGCTTCACTGCTTGTCCTGGGTTAAGCTGAGACAGAGTTAACTTTTTTTCATAATAGCTACCAAGAGGCTGTGTTTTGGATTTGCGTTCAGAAGAAAGCTGATAAGAAGTGATGTTCATGCCGCTGCCAAGGTCGTCAGACCAGAGAAGCTGGGAGGGAGCACAGCCCCAGGTACTAGCCTAGGATTTGATCTTAGATTCAGGATTGAGACCCAGAGTGGCCAATAATCTATTCTATAACATACACGTCATGCCCAGTATATAGGTGAGGACCCTCCAGAAGATCGTCCCTTTTTGGTTCTGGATCTCTTTTGCTTCGGGTTGTCTCACTCCAGGTGGTGTCTCTCCCAAGGCCTTTTTCCCCCCCAACCCCGTTCAGCTCTCGGTCTGGGACACTCGGACTGTTATCTCCGTTCCGTGAGTGCGGTTTCGGGACTCTCCCTGCTCTGGGATCATTAGCCAGGAACAGGCTGAGTTTTGGTCATCGGGTGGGGAGGCAGTATCACTATGTATCACTCATTTGTATATTTGTATATAGTATTATTTTCAATGTGATTGTAGTTTAGTTATTAAATTGTCCTTAACTCAACTAATGAGTCCTTTTTTCCCTTTACCCCTTTAATACTCTCCCCTATCCCTGGGTGGAGGGGGGATTGTGTGAGTGGGTGTGTGGTTTGGCCCCCAGCCAGCGGCAAACCCATCACACTGCTACATTTTTCAGTGTTATTACACCCAATCATATCTACCTCAGCATCTAGAGCTGCTTGGGGATTAGTCTGCTCCAGATGCAGGACTTTGCATTTCCTTTTGTTGAACCTCATGGAGTTTTTGTTGGCCTAGTCTTCCATTTCTTCTTTCTACCCTGTCTAACTCTCCCCTCAGTTTGGTGTTACTTGCAAATGAGATGACAGTGCATTCAGTGCTGGCCTGCAGATAATTTATAAAGATATTGAACAGTATGAACCCAGTGTCAACTGTGGAGGAACTATACTCTTGATTACTACCACTAACCAGCATCCTCTGAACTTTTCTGTTTAATCAGTTTTTCATACAATTTATGGTCCATCTATCCAGTTCATCTTACAATAAAAATGTTATTAGGAGATGATGTCAAAAGCCCCTCATTCTTCCTTTCATCTGCTTAGCAAGTTGTTCATCATACAAAGCAATAATGTTGGTCAAGCACAAATCCTTATTGCCTTTTCCTTCATGTGTCTGGTAATAGCTGCTGTGAGGACCTCTTCCAGCCACTGAATTGACACTGACTGTTCTGTAGTATCCTGGATTTTCCTTTTTGATTTTTCTGTACCTGCAGACAGTATCAGTCCCCTTGTCTAAGCTGCCTCATACTTAGTGAGTGGAAAACATGCAAGGGATAGTAGCTGATCCAAACTTATGACTTACCAGTAGCTGATCCACAGACCTTACAGTCTCTCCAGTATTTGGCTTGGACTCCCCTGGTTCATCCAGTAGTCAGTGTTCAAACAGTTCTGATCTCTCTCCAGTATCCAGGACAGACTCATGGCTCAATACTTGGCTCCCAAGCCACTTATCCTACTCTCTAGCTAGTCCATCTTGATGTCAACCAGTGCTTACACAGTGACATATGTGTGCACATAATATATAGGTCTCTCCAGTTACTGGCACCCCAGACACACAGGCTTCTATGACTCAAGCTGCTGGAACTTAGACCTACATATACCCTTATGCACACAGAACAGATTGTCCTTCTGCTCACGAAAATTTTCATAAATGGGCTGGACAAATTCTAAGGATCAGGTATAGAGCATGACCAGACAAGCATACTTAACAGCAATCTGTTACATGTGACTGTCCCCTTAATTCCCCTATCCCTCTATTTTCCCATGTTTGCTCCTCCCCAAAGCAACTTTACCTCTCTCTTTCCTCACCCTGGATTTCTCCCCAAAACACCCCAAATGTACACAGCAAGCCTTAATATTATCTTATTATAATAATAAGATAATAGTAAGTCTTTATATTATCTTAATACCTAAACATACTCAAGATGCTCTTCCCCCACATCCTGTGTTTGGACAATGCTCTTAGTTATATAGTTTAGTTTTAGATAGTCCTGCAAGGAGCAGGGATTTGGACTCGTGATCCTTATGGGTTTTTTGTAACTTGAGAGATTCTATGATTCTATGGTCCCATAATGAATCTTGTACCTCTAGAGCCAGTAATCATCTTCAGTCTTTACAGTGATCTAGAGACCCTCTCTCACTCATTCATGGTGAAGGGTGTCACCCCGGGCCCATGGAATTAATCAGCCTGTGACAGCCCTGGGAGGAGCCATGGCAGTTTTCTTCATTTTCTCTGATGAGGTTATTGGAGTTCCTCCATCGGTCATTGTTCCTCTATGCCCCTTTGTATTTGCCAAGGTAAGCCTTTAATTTCCTAACCTAACACTATGCACATAGGAACAATCCTTTCATATTGTTTGTCTTTTTACTGTCTCTGGGCAGTTAGCAAAGTTCCTGAGACTCAGGGTCAGGTCAGCAGATGGGTGCCTTAGTCACTTACAGACGGGAGTCCCCGCTACTAACACTCATTGCTTCTTCTTCCTGCCAGTTTCAACATGCTGAACAGGAGCTGCTGGGCAGGACCATGTCTGTTCTTCACCTGAATTTTCCAGCTGTGAGCACAGCTGCTACACTGTTGCTATGGAGTATGATCTTTCTGGGTGGCTGGTTCTGTAAATGACTGTTCTTCCCCTTGCTTTTGATATTCCTGTTGTGTCTGTGCTTCAAGGCCCCGAGCTCTTGCACCTTCAGAGCTGCTGGTAGTATCCCACTGATTTTCTATTCACTATCCCAGATGCAGCACAACCTATTGACCTCTTCCTGCAGCTTTTTCACCTGATAGCTCAGATAGCATCCCCTCACACATTTTATGTTTTCAATACAACAGAACTGTCTCACATTTTTCTGTCCTGCATAATTTCATAATATATGTATAAAATGGGCTTATTAAAAAAAAAATGGTTTTATAAAACTGCAAAGGATTCAAGTGCACTGTTCCTGGCACATGAACAATCCAAAGTTACACTCTAAAAATTCTACTCAGTTACCACATATGTTCTCAGTCATGTGGCATATAGAAGCTTCATACAAAAAGTTCTGCAAACACAGAAATGTTTGTATCTAAGCACAACAAGAGTGAAAAGATCACAGCAACTATCAAAAAAATTTTTGTTGAGGCATTCAGATGTGGTGCATTTCACTTGCACTGTCCAATTTGAGATTAAAAATTACGTAAATCATCTTCACAGATCTGGCAGATAACATAAAGGGCCTATAGGGTCTGTATCCTTCTGGAACAGCAGCTCAAGGCCAGGCATTATATCTGGACTTCTCAAGTGTCACCTGTTATTTTGTATAACTGAATGAAGACCAACAGTGAAGTGGGGTGTAGTCAATATAGTCAATTAAGTCTGTCCATCTCATTGTAAAATGCTGCATGTAGTAATCCAGGCTGTAGAAATTTAAAGTTAAAAGTAGTTCAATCCCACTTAGTCTGTGTTTCTGCTCTGAGCAGTGGGCTGGTTATTCTGACAAAACAAAGATGTTAAAAAACAGATGCCCTAGAAGCAAATTATTTTTCCAAAGCCACACAAGAAATCTGTTAGAGATTTAAAATTTGTATCCAGTTCTGTTGATCAGAGCCTAGTTCTTCAATCCCGACCCGTTATTTATGTTGTTACTTTCCATTACAATATTAGTTTTGGCCAAGCGTAATATTATCATCATTTGCTACAATATTATAACCACATAATATTTTATATTTTATGCATTTTAACATTTAATTCTACTAACGTACAAAATAAATTCTATTTATGTGCATATAAAACACTTGACCTAATCAGCTGAGTTGTCCCTTTAATTGCAAACAACTGATCACACAGTTTAGGTTGTTATGTACTAGAAGTTGTGTGGCTTTTTCTATATTTGCAATGTACTTTTCATCAGCCTGCTTTCTATAAAGAAACAAAATAAATAATACCAACATATTTGTGCATTTCAAGAAGCCCAGAAAATTTCCTGACTAAATCAGTCAGCCTCTATCTGACTGACTGCAGGTAGCAATATGAATCATTTATATTTTTCTTTTTACTGCAATGTTAAAGCCCTGAACAATGGAACTGTATTTTCTACTTACTGCACGACACATCATGTGCATTCTTCATTTTGCCAATATCCCATGTGTAAAGGCATCAGGCACCTTGCTCTTGGCCAGATGGTAAAAATGCACATTTGGCCATTTTCCTGTTGTTTGGGCTGCCTGTGTTACTTTGTGTTTTGTTTCCCTTTTACTTATTTGTTCTTGAATATGTTCCCTTGTGCCCTTGCTTTGCCATCAAATTGCCTTTACTCAAAGCAACAGCAAGCTGCGTGTTCATGTTGTATAGGTTTGACACTCTGTTTTCTCTCAGTGGGCTTCTCAGCACCTGTTGTAATATCCATAATCTAAGCCTTCTTTGCCTCCAGTGTTGAAGCACTTTTTATTTTTGGAATGTAAGTGTCAACAGATGTGATTGAAGATAATGAGACATGGTACCACTGTGACATCAGTCAGGAGGAACAGGGGAGAAGGAATCATCCAGAAAACATGGCCCGCACAGATGTATGCTGGTTGTCCACCTGTAATTAGGATGACTTTCAGTATGCTGTCTGGATTGGATGAGTAGATTAACTAGGTTAATCAAATCATTAAAAGTTAACAAAGTTAACTCAAGTTTTATTGAGTATGGTAAATTCTGAGACTCAGGCCTCATCAATACACATTGTCCACATTGTAGACAGCTGCAGTTACAAACTCAGTCCCACTCTAGGAGTGAATTTTGCTTCTTACAGGTAGATTTCAACTGCCTAAACATAGGCATCTAGCAGACAGTGTAAGTATGACATCCACTGACATATGGAAGATCTAGGACAGAACATGGAGGGGACCAGTGCTTCCCTGAAGCAACAGCCAGAGGTCACACCATGGAATCTGTAATTATGCCAAATATCTATCTATAGGCAAAGGCAGTATTCTCTACATGTCTGCAGGTATAAACCTCTACTGAACAAGTTACTAAAGATTCCCCCTCAAACAATGGATGGCAATAGATACTTTTCAGTTTTAATAATGTGCCCGAATAAAGACCTCTACTGTAGAATGAGAAGGATCATTCCCTGAAAGCACCCATCTTTCTCCATTGCCTTAAAGAAACAAAACACCTAAAAGAATAAGTGACAGGTGCCCCATCCCATCTTCTGGTAGAAGTCCTGACCCCTGCAGGCAGCCACACGGGCCATTCAACCCCGAGGTTGCTCCCCTGTTCTGGTTGTGTGATCTGTTGTGACTGGCTGGCAGGTCCTGCTGCCCCTTCCTGTTTACCTGGAAGGACATCAGACCAGAAAGTCCCTTCTTTACATGTGCAGGGAGGTGCCATTTTGTTTCAGCCACCATTTCATGACAGGGTGCTGCCTGTGATAAACACATGTCATAACCCACCTGTTCTGGCAGGTTTTGATATGTTTGCTCTGATCTGGCAGCTATGGATCACGACACTCAGTTCCTCAACTCTTGACTAAGGCAAGGTCATGATGCTCCTGGAACAGTTTTTCTTGGCTTTTGGGGGGTTTTGTTTGTTTGTTTGCTTGCTTGCTTGTTTTTCACAGGTTTATTTTCTCTACACACTGTGTTGTATGGAATTATACCCATATCATAGCATGTTTCGGTACTGTTTTCCTTGTGTAGAAAGAAAAAGGGAAATAAAAGGATATAATTATTTGATAATGTTGGAAACAAGTAGAATTGATTGGGGTAGTACAGGATAGTTAACTTTTTATAGCTCAGTAGTTCAAGGCTAGAGGGAGTTGCCATGTTGTCATTGCTGTTGCATGCAGCACACAGCTATTGAGATTTAGATTTGACAAAGATAATGTCTACTCAAGTTGAACTGTAGATGAAAGTAGAGAGCAAAAATAAAAATACCATGTACTTGCAGCCTTTATTTCAGCAGGGTATTTAGTCACTAAGTTCCAATTCATTTGTGGTGGGCTGACCCTGTCTGGACACCAGGTGCCCACCAAAGCCACGCTGTCACTCCCCTCCTCAGCAGGACAGGGGGGAGAAACTATAATGAAAGGCTCGTGGGTCAAGATAAGGACAAGGAGAGATCACTCACCAATTACTGCCACAGGAAAAACAGGATCAATGTGGGGAAATTAGTTTAATTTATTACCAATCAGATGAGAGTAGGATGATAATAAAACCAAATCTTTAAAACAGCTTCCCCCTACCCCTCCCTTCTTCCCAGGCTTAACTTTACTCCTGAATTCTCTACCTCCTCTTCCCAGAAGTTCAGGAGGATGGTGAATGGGGGTTGCAATCAGTTCATCGCACATTGTCTCTGCCGCTCCTTCCTCCTCTGAGGGAGGACACCTCACTTCCCTTGCTCTAGCGTGGGGTCCTTCCCACAGGAGACAGTCCTCCGTGAACCTCTCCAACATGAGTCCTTCCTATGGGTTGTGCTTCGTCACAAACTGCTCCAGCGTAGGTCCCCAACGGGGTCACAAGTCCTGACAGCAAACCTGCTCCAGCCTGGGCTCCTCCTTCTTCTGGCTGTTGTTGTAGTTGTGCAGCACCTTTTTCCACTTATTAAACATGTTATCACAGAGGTGCTGCCACCATCACTTTTTGGCTCGACCTTGGCCAGCAACAGGTCCACCTTGGAGCTAGCTGGCATTAGCTCTATCAGACATAGTAGCTTCCAGGAGCTTATCACTGAAGCTGATCCTATATGGCTGCCCCCCCAAGCCTTTCCATGCAAACACAATCATTGTAAATGTGATCCTCAGAATCTATCCTTAGAAGTCAGAAATGCACTTTAGACTTTGAGTTTCAGTAGACAGTGAGAAAAGCTGTGATTATATTTTTCAGATATTTTGTGATATGATTTATTCCTGTTAGATGTTAAAAGGACTTTCAGGTGTGCTCTAAGAATTTTTAATTTTCTCATCTAGAGGAAATTACTTTGGAAACTATTTTCCACGTCTAATTTCCACGAGAATTTTTGATACACTAAAAGTGCCTCTCAAGTGTCTGTGTTGTATACAGGACACTACCTACATACACACGCACACACACTGTGAAGTATTTCAGAAACACTCAATTTTGCAGCAGATTGCTCTACAATCTTAGAGCCTAAGCACTCAGGTGTGTATGATTCATGTGCTAAGTGGGGTGAAAAATTATGTATTCCTTACTTGGTTAGGACAATGAAACAAAACATTCCAAGTAACTAATTCCTTCGAGAAAGTCCAAAATGAAGATTATTAAAAAAAAAAAAGCTTTAAAAATTATGCATTTGATACTGAAAGAAGAACCCTATACTTTAGATCACATAGACAAACAATTTTTTTCTTTTACAGCATTTATATTTGTTAATGTATATGGCTTATAATTTTGTAAAAAATTATTATTTTTGCTTATAAATAACTAAATTATAACACATTGACGTGAAATCTGACTCATAATTCTTCAGGCAAACCTGTGCTGTCACAACATTACCAAGCAGTAAATTGCATGTGTGTTTAAGGATAAAATCTCAGTATAAGAAATCCTATGGTAAGTTCCTTGTCACTTCACACTATTGTCAACATCAGATACAAAATATATGGGGAAACTGGATTTTTCTTAATTCTCTTTGCTATACTAGGAGCAAATAAACAGAGTCTTTAACATATTTGTTTGATATCTGCTGTCAGTTTTGGTTCTCTGGAAAATAAATTGCTTATTCTAAGCTTTTGTTAAATTGTATAATTTAAAATGCTTATGATAACTGTAGTCTGTTTATTGTTCTATCTTGCTTTATTTGCTTCTACATAATTGTGGCAGGTGTGTTCACCCCAGTAAGTGGTCTGGTGGCATGATATAAGGGATATGGTGACTGGTGTAACATACGCAAGTTCTGTGAGTGCTGCATGTCATGTAGACAGAGTGTCCCAAGTCATGTACCACCACTGCCTGAGCCCACCAAAGACCACCTCAATCAATGGGCACCATTGTGACCATATATGACCACACGCTCCAATATGACTTAGGGTATAAATTGGGCCCTCTGGAAGACCCATTTGAGCCGGTCTTCCTCGAAGAAGTGGGTCTGCAGTTGGAAAGTCTCCCCTTGGATCAGGACACTGTCTAGGGAAACTTGCCAGGGTTGAGTGTCCTTGCCTTACTGGTGAGTGTTTGCACATTTTGAGTCATCACTCTAAGCTTAGATTTGGTTACTCACTGTGTAGTAATAGTTCCAAATGGAATACAGTGGGGATAACAGGAATAGCAAAAAAAAAAAAGGAAAAAAAAGAAAAAAAAAAAAAAAAAAAAAAAAAAAAAAAAAAAAAAAAAAGAAAAAAAAGAAAGAAAAAGAAAGAAAAAGAAAAAAAAAAGGGAAAAAAAAAAATGACTGCTGTAGAAATTACCTTGAGCCCTGATAATGGGAAACATATTGGAGTTTGATGTGCTGGTGGGTATAAAATGGTGTCTGCCTGTCAGCAAGATGTGGAGTTTCCTAAGCAGAGAGGCAAAAGACACATGGGTAAAGGCTCTGCAAACCACTCCTGCACTACCACACTCCAAACTAACTCATGTTTGTCAATGCCCTCTGCCCAGGATAACAAAATGGTGTATTGCTAACCTACTTGATGATCTTGAGAGGAGGCTAATTATAAGCCCTACTTACTCCCCCTGCAAGTCCCCGATCTGGCCAGTCCACAAACCCAATGGATGGTGGTGTTTAACTGCTGATTACAGGAAACTGAATAGCAATACCTTGCCACTAACTGTCATCTATGTGATGATTTTCAAAAGCCTAATTTAGAATAACAAATATATTTAATATAAAATCTATAGCTTTTTTCTCTATTTCTGTGATAGAATAGTTTTAGTTTCCTGTATCAATTACACAATATTTTTCATTAACAATGTCTTCTATGTTTTCTAAGACAACCTGTGAATGGAAGTTGAGGAATAAATTTAAAAAGACAGGGCAGTTTCCAAAGCAGAGATTCCCAAGAGGACACAATGCTAAAGTCCTGCTGGAATGCTGATTTACTCGTTCACAGAGACTTGTTCAAATGTAATAGTTCAGAGAGAATGAGTCAGAGAAGGCATGATGCATGGCCTCTGTACAGATTTTATATCAAGTACCATCTTGATTTCTTTAACAAATGGAGACATCTTCACACTCAAATCCAGGTAACACTTTTAGTTTTGAATTGTGTTCACACCATTCTTCCAAGGTTGCATTTTTGAAGCTGCACAGTAACTGCCTCTGTGTGTTAAGCATCTGTGTGTGGGAAATCTTTAGGATCATTTGTTGAAAAAAACCACTTAGAAACAGTTTTGTTTTCAAATACAGGAGAACTCCAACATGTACTCTTAGGCCGTTGTAGGCTGAAGATATTTTCTCCTCCTACTCTCTAAGCATTGAGGGAGACTTAGTCCACATTCCTGAGAACACCCACTCATTCATAAAATTGCTAAGAATACTCTTAGTAGAAATTCATTACAGTAAAATTAAGTATGTTCAAGACAATTCAAAGGTGGAGGGTCTTTTAATTATTTCAAGAAAGTGAATTGGGTTAATATATTAGAGAATAGATAAAATAGATAATTGTGTCAGTTTATACAAAGCATGGATGTCCTACAACATCTTATTAAGTATTCTGTAGCAGGATTTCTTCCTCTTAGACATCAGAAAAGCATAAGAAAGTGCAGAAGGGTCAGTATGTAAGAGGCAGCACAGAAGATATTTCTACAGCTGGAAAGTGTTCTGAACAGACAATGACATCTCATCAACTGGGAAATCTTAGCACAATTATAACATCTTTCAAGCAAGTATTAGGAAGACAGATATTGACCATCCAGTCACCAAACAGACCCTGCAATTAAAATTACAGTAGTCATGTGAAACAGAAGATGTGTCCCCTTTTAGACATGGAGTCAAGGAGCCAATTCAGGTGTTCAAGAAAACATTGTCCAGAAGTATGGACATAACCAGAGAGATGGTCATAAATAAGCAGTACAAAATGTGGTATGCTGCTCAGGAAAGTTGCTTGTGAGGCACTGAGATGACCTGGAGTCATCGTATTTGCAAAGCAAAATAACTTAGGGAAGCCCACCTGTGAAAATGGACAGTCTGTCAAAGATTCACAGGCACACAGAATGATCTTCAAGAGACAACATACAGAAACAAATGGGATGACTGCAAAAATCTTTGCACTTCTCATTGAGAAAGCCTCATGTGGTAAAAGACTCTCACTGCTTTTTCCTCTCACTGCTTTTTCCTCTTTATTTGCTTGAAATTGTATCAAAATTTTGAGAATTTCTGTGAGTAACTAAACAGTCTCATTTCTCACCGATGTCAGTGGAAGTTAATGAGGCTTGGTGCCATGCAGGATTGTATCAATAAATGACTGCAGAGAACTTATACTTTTCTTCTTTTTTTTTTTCTTTTTTATTTTTAATGGGGTTAGGAATATTCTGCAAGCTTAGAAGTTCATAACCAAGAATCTATCTAGACTCATAATACTCCTAATTAACATGCTTTTTTTTTTCTATTAAACACATAAGAAAATCCCGCTTTCTGAAATAAAACTTGTTGTCTGGAGCTGCTAGTGCTACCTCAATGTTAAACTTGTTAGATTTTACATTCAGCTCATTACATGATTAATCCTGAAACAACTTCACTAGTTTTGAAGTGGTACCTGGTATCAGTAGAGTGTTTTGCTAACTAAATGATCCAGCATCAAACTGTGTAGCATAGTGATATTTTGTACTCTAAAACCTTTAAATCTCTGCAGGAACTATAGCAAATAAATGTATTTTAAAAGTACATTGTGCTGAGATATTAACATGAAACCACAATATAAACTTTTACTATTCTATTCATAATAAACAATTTACATAAATGTTATAATTTAAACTACTTTAAATAAAATACAATTAACATTTTTTTTGTTAAATTTTGCTATTTAACACTACCACTTGGCATTTTTATTGTGCAATTCATCCAAGGATATGAGAATGTTTTATAAACTTGAATTAATTAAACCCACAGTAGTTTCATGTGGAGGGAATGCAACAGAGGAGTCGTTTTACAGGCAACTTAAATGCAAACACCTTTGCGGTGAAATGCTCCAGCTCTTTAAGACTTCATAGCATCATTAGTAGATTAAGACAAGAAGTGATTAATATTCAGCTAAAACTACAGAATTAATGTACTTAGGTAAAACCTGCTTTACCTATATTGTGGTTTAATCAAAGCACTAAAAACAAGTCATAAAAATCTATGTAAAACATTTATTATTTTATTTGTTCTTTCTGCCTCTGGGTAGATAACCAATCTGCAGAAGGAAGTCCCCCTAAATTTCTAACTTTTCTTATTGCCACTACTTACTATGGTGCATTATAACTAACATATCATACTATTGTGAGGTAATAGTAGGGAAAACATTGTCTGCTTTCTACTCTCTGTACTTAAAACATTCTACAGAAGGTTAATTCCTCTATAAAAAGTCTTTCTTCAGTTTTTTATTAAAGCAATTTTTCTGTGTTTTTTTTTTTTTTTAATTTGGTTTTAATTTCTGCCAAATTATTTTTTTTTTAATTAACTTCTGAAAAAAAAAAAAAAAAAAAAAGACACAACTGTTCACTTACAGAGAAGGCAAAAATTCCTTAATTTTAGACAGCAATTCAGTAACAATAGCTGTGGTAAAAGTAGACATTTTTCATGACATCATAAGAGCATTCCATGTCCTAATCAGAACAAAATAAAGAAATATATGGAACTCAACATCATGAATGCTTAAAAAACCCCACGTAGTTTAAAAGCCCAAGTGTGACAGAGAACTACAAAATTTCTCACTGAAAACATACTATGCAGTGACTTGCTGTGACTGAGGACCGCCTTTGAAAATTACATTCTGCAGTCAGGACACATGTGGGTCAGCAGTTTGAAAAGCCTTGGGATATGATTTTTTGCAAACTTTGGTATGTTTACTTTTAATTAATATAATTTCAGCCCCTTAAGAATATCTTTGTATTCAAATGATTTAGTTGCCTGAACTCATTTCCAAACACTCATAAACTACAGATTTTGCAAAAAGTGTTCTTTTCTGTTCTATTCCAGCCCCTACTTTATTGTCTTAGCCCTGGCAAGTGAGCAAACGTAAGCCTGCTTTGTGTTCCTTCTACTCATTCATTTTAATTAATCTCACAAGACTGCAGCTTTCACTGAGAAGCAGCACACATTTTTCTGTGGAGTAAGGGAGTAGTTATTTCACTTTTATAAATGAAGGCATTGAAAGCCTGAAAGTCCCCAAAATTCTGTAAGAATTAAGCATAAGTGCTAGAAGACAGAAAGGAAAATCCTGATAAATATTTTAGACTTGCTTGAAGTCTATTTACTCTTACGTCACCAGAAATGAAGAGCATAAGGCCTGAGAAAATTTACTTCATGATCTATCAAATGGCAAAAAGTCAGCACAACAGATGTAGAGATGGGGAGGAGAAAAAGCAACATGAAATTTTGGATTATTAAAATTATAGTGAACTAAAATAAAACACATAAAGGCTTTCAGTAACCTGTAAATATTTATACAATACTGACTTGAATAAAGGATTAAAAACATTAAGAAAATTTATTTTCTGGACAAAGCCACAGACAGAATACAGGCAAAGATACAGACAGAAATATTTATTTGTGAGCACGCACATTCAGTTTTAGATTGTTGTCGCAGCAAGTCACGAGGAATGGAAGAATGTAACATGTGATCATGCTAATCATGGTGGAAAGATGATTTGGTTTGCACTTTGACAACAACTCGAGGTTCTGTTATCCTAAAATGAACTGGACTGTCTTTTAAGAGAACGTGTGGTCACAATCTGCCAGCTTATTAAGCGATATGGGACATCCTCACCCTGCCCATTTTCTACTAGCACCTACTCTTCCCTATACTTTTCTCCACGGGATGGGACTTTGTCCAAGCTTGTTCTTTCACACACTCACCAATATCATACACACACATTTGATCCAAGTTAAGTGTCTGCTTATGTCTCTGCCCTGGTTGAGAACATCAATGCCAATGGAGAAGAGGTGATGGCTGGGATGGTGCATAGGACCTCCAGCACCTGTTGGCTAGAAAGAGAAGGATTCAAACAGGCCACAATTCTGCACTTCTCTTGGTGTCTTGAAAGGATGTGTGTAGGAGGCAGATGACAGATTTATTGCTATTATCCAACAATGGAGCGTTTTGTGGTTTGGGTTGAGGGGGGGGGGGGGGTGGGAGCAGGTCATTTGAGCCTGCACCTGGAACCAACAAAACGGTTTTGGCACCTCCATGTTCAAAAATCATGAGATGGGGCCTAAATTATTCTCAGATACGTGGGGAGCAGTGGAACCTCAGTTGAAAATTTAATAGTGTTAGGTTTCCCTTTAAGGAGAGAAAATAATTGGAAGGTCTTCTGAGAGGATGACTTAGCCTACTGGCACACTCAAAATCCTGTTATGACCAAAAGGGAGCACAGACCATGTGTATGGAACCAAAACCTCAGTCAGTCCAATTAACATTTTAAAGAGGAAGACCTTGCCCCAGCCCTGTTAGGCCACTGCTGCCATGCGGGACACACTGCTGCAGGGGTGGAGGGGATGGAAACAGAAATCAGAATTATCTTTCCTGTTTACTGTAGGCAGAGAAAAGGACAATGCCCTCCTAAAATGCCACAGCTGTAAGCCCAAGGTCAGGTGGGATTAATCTAATTTCAAGTGCCTTAAAACTTTGGAGAAGGGATGTGTTTGGGGTATTTATTTATTTGTTACTTTTTTTTTACTTCTGTTTAAATTATTACATTACATCTAAGATGTCCTTCATAGTGGCTATGAAGTACCATGAAGGTTAGACAAGTTATTTACCTTTTTAAAGGAAAGCTGAATTTACTATGGCTCCACAAATTGGACTCTATGGAAAATGTAAATGATGAGAATTTTATATCCTTGAAACTGGGGAGATTTTTCTCAATATCTCACTGTGAGCAAGTATTTTAAAGAAACACTGCAAAACTTAGAATTTAACCGACATAGCTTACATGTTTAGCATACGTGTTTGTCACTTTTTTTTTTCTCCCCCCTCCTGACAATTGAATGCTTAACCAAGCAAATTTAGTGTTCAGTTGTCACACATTTGGTATTGAGTAGTATTAAATCAGATATACAGAACCTTTCCTTGGAAAGCTGGTTTTGATTTTGATCCTCCCGTAGGCTGTGACAGGTGGAGAGAGATATTGAGAGCAACACGTGAGCAGCTCAGGCTCCCGCCAGTATAGTCTCCTGAGCTCCCCTTGCTCTGTTGCTAAGGAACAGGACAAGCGTACAGCTGCAGCTCCTCTCTCTGGAAACCACAACACCTAAACTGTGATTAAGAACTGTCTGTTTTCGTGTTGAGGAATCATAAGTTTTAAAGCTTCAAGCCCAGGATTCTCTGAAGCATAATGGAGAAAGGAATAAATTAAAGACAGGGGAAAAAAAATTCGTACTAAAAATGTCTCAAGCAAGCTGCTGCTTTTTTAGTTTAGAGCTATGTATAAATACAGCTATTTATAATCTGCTGCTGCCATCATTATGTCAGTATATTCAGTGCAAAACTCTTTGCAAATAGCGCTGTGACTCAGAAGACACAGATTTTTTGTCAAGGGCAGGCACTGCACAACTTGGATCTCCCTTATATCTCTAAGTTTTGTGACTCTAAGAGAGTCATTGGTTTCCAAGCTTGCAGTTATGAAGGGCATAAGTAATACTATGGCCTATTATTATTGATACATTATAATACATTATAAATTAAAATCTCCTCATACTGTCACAGTACTGACCCAGAATTTTCCCTGCCTCATATAGCTCATGATTATGAAAAGAGGTAACAGACAGTTAGGTTGATATATAGGTTTGTAGTTGGAAAGAAAGGTCACAGTAAAGCTGGGACTTCTGCCTATATACATAGCCTCAAACCTGGGGTTATATATAGGACTTTTCTTATAAAGACAGCAGCATCTACAGCTTCAGAGTAATGACAGCATTCCAAACACACCATTACCAAATAGCACTAGAAAAAGAGGGCACTGAAGATAGAGGTTCCTTCATAATTCTTATACTGGATGTGACAGACACTTTCATGTTGCCATCTACAAAGTCTGAGTTATTATATGTTATTATATGTTGTTTCTGTACGGTCACTATTATATATATGTTTTTGTGCATGTGTAAGAAAATACATGCACATATGACTGTTATACAGAGGCACAAATTTATAGCAAGCTAGACTTAAATTGTTCTACAAGGTGGAAAAAAAAAAGGAGTAAGCATAAGAAGGAAAGAGAACATCTCAATATGCAAGAACTACTGAAGTGCTAGGTGTCTGTATCCAAAGTCAGATGCAAGTGCTCCAAATATTGTTTGGAGAGAAAAGCAACAAGGCTGTGTTTGTTAACTCCAGAACACATGCATCTCAACAAACCATCAGAGTTCAGATGAACTCTAAATGTAACACACACCAGGATCACACACTTTTAAAGGACTGTGGGAATGGAAGATGCACAAACAAATATTAAACAAGGGCTATGAGATTTGAACAGACATGGCCACCACCATTTTGTCTCTGGTTTTGTTTCCTTTATGTCAAAAAGTGTCTTCTTATTTACCCAATTATTCTCTACTGACAAATTTCACATCATGTTGGGGCTACATTGAAGATATCAGTGAGTAGTTACAGCTGTCTATAATAGCATTTTGATAAGGTTTAAGAGTGTGGTTTTGAAGCAAATCACTTTATCATACCAGTTACTGTGCTTGTTTTGCATCATGGAATGAACACTGTGATCATGAGCTGGGTTTCTTCTGGATGTAAACAAACTGGAAGATATCTGGGAGCATGTCTAGCCACAAATGGGCACTGAGTCTGTGGAGTAATCCAAAGTTCCTTCTGATATAAATAAATAAATAAATAAATACATATATAAACAATTAAAATATGAAAGGTATGTAATGTAGACTTCTCAGGACACAATATTTCACTCTGTGTCTGCTTCTACCAATCTGCTTTACCTGCTACTGCAGCTTTAGCCTATAAAGACCAAGTTCCCCTGTAAAGTCCCAGTAGGTTTTGTGAAAGGTCACTCTAGGTATTACACACACAAATGGATTTTACAGTAGTAAAACAAGTTAATGAAGTAATATATTGCCGTCTAGCACTAATTAATGATCTGGTCCTTTATATGATTCTGTATGCAGCAGATGCAGCAATCAGTTTCCTCAAAACCTTTAAATAAACCAACTTTGAAAGCTGTGTTGTTTTTCTAACAGATTAAAATGGACTTTTTATGAGGATGGACGAAATATTTTTTCTCTTTTGTTTCTGCAAATCTGACCTTTTGAATATGAATTCTAATTAGTTCTAAAAATCACAAAAATAAAAATATTTCTTCAAACATGGTTTTATACTCAATATATCTAAGAAATTAATGCAATTTAAAAGTCCTGATGAAATGATAGACCAAAAGCTAAAGTGAATAGAACCAACAGATGAATTTTCTTGAAAAAAGGAGTAAATGAAAGCATTATTGACCTGAACACTAATTTCTATTTCTTCTATGCATAAAATAATGCAAAGTTAAAGCATATCTCACACTGAAATGTTTTATAAGGACTGAACTAATGCGTCTTTTAAAAAAATATCATTAGTTATGGTGTTATAGGTGTATTAGTTTTCTCTCTGTGGTTCTGTATGCAATGAAGTGTGGGTGACTTTTCTGCCTTAGGACCTCAACTGTACATGCTGCACAGTACAGCCACATCAGCATTATTTCATATGTAGGGAGACATCAGTTTTCCTCCTCTAAAATTCTTGATCAGGGAGCTACCTTTTCCAGTGGAATACTGATGGGTTACAGTTTGAGTTTTTATGGACACTGAATAATGAGGCATACAGGCATTTAAAAACATACTCATAAATCAAGCTTCCTTCCTATCCCCTGCCCCAGTCTCAGTCCTGCTTTGGAGTAATTTGTGTCTATTATATCTGTTAACACATTTCTTTGTCTTGGAAGCCAAACCACCTTAGATCTCAGAGAAGTAAAGAGGACAACTCAAATTGCATCTGGTCTTTTGTACAATATATAAGAAAGCAAGATCTAGAATAGAAAAGCTCTATAGATTTACAAGTTGCCTCAAATGTTTGTTGTAAATATACCGAAGTGCCACTGATTATGGTGATCACTCCAAAAGCAAAAAGTAGGAGACAAAGACATAACTGGAGTGCAGTCAGTAGAACTGGCTCACTTCTGAGAGTGTAGAAATAATTATTTTTTTAAAGAGTATAACATCAGAAGTGTTTCCTCTACATGTTAGGAAGCTCCAACAGATGACAGTTTTTCCTACACATTGACATGGGTCCAAAAAAGTATTTTAAAATGTAATTTCCAGGGATTTAGACACACTGATGAGCTGTTAGCACAGTACAGTTGATCTTTAATATCCTGATATGTTGGCAGATTTCATTTGGAAACGAAAATTAAAGCCCAAACACTCTTTTGTTTTGTGTCTGCCAGGACCACAGATGACTCCAAGTGTAATGTACTAATAACTGGATACCTGCAGCAATCCTTCAGTATAAGGTTCTCATCAGAGAAACAACATCTAAAATAATATATCTAACAATTTTCCTCTGATATTGGCTACATGTATAGATAGATCAATCACAGACCAATTGCATAGTGTTAGTTTTCTCCAGGAGCCCAGAATCTCTGATACATTTTAAAATTGCCTTTTAATAGGGCCTAGCATCCTGTTACCATATGCCATGGTGCTGAAAATGCAAAATCAGTGAACATTACAAACATCTCACATTCTACAGCATAACGCCTCAATTACTGTTACTATTACTTAATTGCTTATTACTTAATTACTTATCACTTAATTGCTACTTTGACCATATATTTACCACATATTGACCAGATATTTACTACCATCTATTTTTGTCTTCATTTTCAGTAAGTCAGATCTCTACTTCCATGGATGACCGTGAGTAAAAATCTGTTGGTCTAATAATTCAAGATCAGTGTTTTTCCAAGTATTTCTTGGCAGTTTGCAGTTTTCCATCTTCTCAGTTATCAGACTCGACAATCTTACACTCATCAGTATGTAATGTCGTGTAATTCTCCAAGTTTCTCTAACTGATACCTTTTGACTAAATTGACACGGTGGTTTTACTGTATTTTCAGACAGAGATGCATTACGTTGACTTGCTGATTATGTAGCTGCTGATAAGGAAGTTCCACTTCAGCAGTTTCAGAATCAATAGCAAGAAATGCAACTGCATGCCATATGCTTGGTTCTTACTTTATTACTGTCTTTTTCAGTATTATTGCAGTCTAGTCATCTAACATGGTAGTTTTTGCTCTTGTGAAATGTCAAACTGCTGCCAGGACACTGTTTGAATGGGGTTCCTATTGTCACTTTAGAAGGATAGCAATAGCAAAAGAAAGCTTGGAGAGAAAGTGTTTTCCCTTCATGGATTTTTTGACCTGAAGGGTCCATGCAGAACACATCTGTTATCCGGGAAAAATATCAGCTGGCATATTAGCTAATTGCTCTTACTTTTTAATGTACACTTGGTAGCAAAGAATGAATTCATTTTCCTGAGAAATGGTTTGTATTTTGCAGACGTATCTTCAGTTTCATGTGTTGCAACATAAAAGCTTTCGCTGTGCCTAGCAGTGAAATCGTAGCCACAGAAGCTATAGAATCCAAAGAACTGAAAAACACCTTCACCTTCTCTTGAAGATCTCTTTACATAGTTACATAAACATACATACTCTTTTCATACTTGCATAATATGGCTGCTGTCGATTTCTGTCTGGGTCTTGTCAGAAGTATTTCTCAATATACGTACTTTGATGCAACTTTTCTATTTCTTCTCTTCCTTTCTTTTTAGGTGGCACTGTCACTCTCAGCAAGCCTTGATAACCCCTTTAACTTTAAAAGAACAGAATAGGTGTAGATATGGAGGGAGATGAACTGCTACCAGGAAAGCAAAAAATGTTTAAGCTATAACAGAATTTTTTAAAATCTTAAATAATATAAATAGCATATGCAGTGTTTTCAGACTACACAATTACTGTTAGTGAGATCTGAAAAGATCCATTATGAGATGCTGAGAAGTATCCTGTTCCTCACCCCTTTGTCTAGTTTATGTGAATCTGTGTTTTTATTAAAGTTTTAAACTTGTAGTTACTAAAAAAAAAAAAAATCACTTGATAACATGACAAAAAAGTAGTACTAGTATCTATCAAGAAAAAATATTTTTATTTTAGAGGAAAAAATGAATATGTAGAGATACGCTTTTAAACTCAACCCTGCGGGTTATTTTGGCTGTGACACTTTTTGTTGCATCAGTTTCTAGGCAAGTAGTTGCATGTGTATAAACTGTATTTAGAATTACTTAAAGCAAAAAAAAAAAAAAAAGCTTGTTTTGACCACAGTTCAGTGCTGTGAACTTAAACAGTTAAAACTTACCATTACTTAGTCAGAGGGAACAAACTAAAATGTTCAAATAATGTATCAGAATGGGTAAGCAGAACTATTAGTTTATCAGTGACTTAAACAAGTGAAACTTTTAAAGTAAGAAAGCCTAACTGATAATCCATACAATCCAATATTAAATAGTTGATCTAATAGAAATAATTCAGAATTCCACTTTAAAAGACAACAAACAAACCAAAAATCTCTACAACTGGATGTGGCTCTGAGCAGCCTGGTCTAGTGGTTGGCGGCCCTGCATATGGTGGGGGGGCTGAAACTAGATGATCACTATGGTCCTTTTCAACCCAGGCCATTCTATGATTCTATGAATTTAACAACAATTTAACCCTAGCTGTATTGGACATGATTGATTCTTTGCATGCCAGATAAATCTAAGCAAAAAAATACTCTGATCAAGGATGTCTGAAGGAGATTTTATGAACAGTGTCTTCCTGCTGCACTCCTTGCAAGATGAGATTGATTCATCGACGTGCCTTGTACTCAAATGCTTAGATTGGTAATAGATTAAGCAGTTTCAGTGTCAGCAATAATCAACCTAAAAGGTGCTTCCAAAGCAAGTTCAATAGATATCTGGTCCAATAATCTAAATTATTATACTAATTAGATTGTGACAATGCCTTAGATTTAGAGGGCAGGAAGAATGTGGGGATATTTTTGGCAAAACTAGAGGAATTATTGCCTATTCAGAGGTAGGATCAGCAGTTCAACTATGCACCTTTTACCTCTTGAAAAAATAAGCATAGAGTATCCCTTCCAGTGTATCTGGGATACAAATCTAGATGTATTAAACAAGCCATTTGTGATGCCCCATTCTTCTGAGTCACTTGGTACTTGGTGCTATTCTTCCCATTCTGGATCACATACCAACATAGGATGAGTCAAGAACGGATTGTGAAAGTGGTGAACCCAAGTGTCAAGGCACCTCCTCGGCATACCTGGCTCATGCTTTCCATTATGGCGGTCAACCCGAGCGTTGAGGCATCCCCTCAAATGTACCTGACTCCTGCTGGAAGCAACAGTAACAGTCCATCACCTCCTGACAACCTAGTACATCTGCACCTGGGGTGGAACCTGAAGGGGGATGATACACTTTGGTAACTAGTGTAATGCACCAGAATATTACATCATCCAGGGTGGGCCGAAATGGAAAAGTACCTGACAAAAGTCAGTTATCTCAGACCGTATAAATAGTCACTCTAAGTGAGACCCTTTGAACTCTCCTGCGTCACTGCAGGCTGTGTCCAGCATTTCCCTTGAGCTGGGATACCTCTCAGGTAAAGAAAGGCCAGGGTGAAGTTTGTCTTCTCAAGGCTCACTTATCACCCACTGAGGAATGCAATGCATTGTGAATATTTACACAAAACTCAAGAAGGAAGAGGGAACTTTTAACTATAGGCTGGTCTCCTCTGTCTACCTCTCCATCTATATAGAGAAAGGAGATATTTTAACTATAGGCTAGTTTCCCTACTTACATATTTCACTGGATCCAAGTATTTCCACGGTGTTTGTGTGTTTGTTCGTTTGTTTGTTTTGAATATTTTGTGTTTTTATATATATATATTTAGGATACCTTGTAGTAAGTTAGTGTGAATCTTGTCATTCTTGAATCTGTATTTGAGCTGGTATTTTAAGCATAACATATTCTACTGAATTACCTTATAAATCTTTAAATTGGTTAATGATTAAGTGCTACTATAATTTAACATTTGATTTACCTCACATCATTAATAAATCTTAAATTGTTGCTAATCATAACAGTGTGAGATATTTCATCCATGGCACCACTAGATTTGATGCTGTTGTAGAGTGTATTACATAGACTGAAGAAGATGGTCTTCCACCTTCACATGTCATTAATAGAGGGAAACTACACATGATTTGATTTTTGGTGTTCATTCAGATCACAGTCTTTATCTTTTTTTTCCTGAAGGCCCAAAGGTGTCAATACTTTTACTTCTGTTTAGACTTTGGTTTTTGTAGTGTCCTTCCAGGTAATCAAAAACTAGCTGCAGTCCCAACATTTGCAGATCCCTGCTTCACAGACAAGTGGTTCAGCACAGCTAAGGCACTATGTTCTCTTGAAATTATCTTCATAAAAATATACAATAGACTTAAATAAGAAGCAGTGGAGCTCATTAAAATTGCTTAGTGGATACTAGTAAAAATTAATCAAGTGGGTCTGTACTATAAGGAAAAAAGGTTTATGAAAACATGATCAGAACTGATTCTCTTAGAGAGATTTACTGTCACCAAGGTGCAGAAAGGAGCACTTGGAAAGGCATCAGCAGGGTGATGAAGATAACACAAGTTCTATAACGGTGGATTTATTGTAACTGACTAAGAACAACGACAAAAGGAGCAAAATTAATGAAAGTTCTTTTACAGAGATTTTTTACAAGGATAATAAGTCACAAAACACTTTGTTTTTCATGTATTTTAATATCTAAAGAAGTTTTTTTTACGGTTACTAAAAGAAGGTAAAGAAACAAATATTTTGAAGATGTCAAGGATGTGATTTAAGGATTTGAAATGAAAACTTTTAACGAATTATAACCAGAAGGACTTGTTGCAGTTTAACAGCATAATTCAAGTGATAATAATGTAACTGTTGCTTAATATATATTCTCCATAGCAAAATTATTTGGGTTTTTAAACTGAAATACTAACTTCTTAGGTATTTTAAACCAGAAATTGGTTTAAACCATGGCTGATGGCATACATTTCTACTACAGCAGTGACCAATGTATACTAAACATGAAATAATTATGTTTCTTTTTGTGTAGACCTCAGTTCAATGTTAGATTGTTTACCACATCTTCTTGTTTACTACAATCTAAAATGTAGATTATTATTTTAATAAGATATCTGACAATTATATGATGTACTAATGTAGAATTAATATTTACATTTTCTAAGGTAGATAATTTTGAAATTTATATTATCATAAGCAAGCTTCAGCTTTCTCAAATAAAAAGAGATTGATATACTCACATAATAATATGAGGAATATAAAGACAAAAAAATTTCAACATAAAAAACTTCTGAGACTGCTGAAGTCTGAGAAGACCTATTTCTTGTGTTTTTTGAATGCTTTATCTTTCTTTGTTCTTATTTGAACTTTTGTTGCCAAGGCTGAAATCTGCATCTACAACAAAATTTTGCAAACCGGAAACCTGGTTACATGTGAAAAGATCTATTTTGAATATGGAATTTTGTAAAGTATTTTAGATCTTTAAATCAGAACAGCAACCTCTCACAATCATGCGTAAACCTTAACTTTCTTTAGAGACGTTGTTCAGAACTGAGTAAGAATTCCTGACTTTGATCAGAGAGAAGAACATGTAACTGTCAGTGGCATAGACTCGTAGAATCATAGAATCATAGAATGGTTTGTGTTGGAAGGGATCTTTAAAAGTCATCTAGTCCAGCCCCACAACTAGATCAGGTTGCTCAGAGCCCCATCGAACCTAACCTTGACTGTTTCCAAAGATGGGGCATCTACCACCTCTCCGGGCATCCTGTTCCATTATTTCACCACCCTCATCATAAAAAAAATTTCTTCCTTATATCTAATCTGAATCTACCTTCTTTTGGTTTAAAACCACTACCCCTTGTCCTATGGCAACAAGCCCTCCTAAAAGGTCTGTCCCCATCTTTCTTATAAGCCCCCCTTAAATATTGAAAGGCCACAATAAGGTCTCCCCAGAGCTTTCTCTTCTCCAGAGTGAACAACCCCAACTCTCTCAGCCTGTCCTCATAGGGCAGGTGCTCCAGCTCTCTGATCCTCTTTGTGGCCCTCCTCTAGACTCACTCCAACAGGTCCATGTCCTTCCTGTGCTGAGGACTCCAGAGCTGGACACAGTACTCCAGGTGGGGTCTCATGAGAGTGGAGCAGAGGGCGAGAATCAACTCCCTCAACTTGCTGGTCACACTTCTTTTGATGCAGTGCCCAGGACACAGTTGGCTTTCTGGGCTGCAAGTGCACATTGCTGGGTCATGTTGAGCTTCTGAACAACCAACACTCCTAAGCCCTTCTCCACAGGGCTTCTCTAAATCCTGTTAGCCCCAAGTCTGTATTGATACCATAGCATGGAGTCCCTTGGTCAGACTTAAGGAGGTGGTAAACTGAATTTTAGATGTGTGATGTAGAAAAGCGGGGAAACAAAACTGATTCCCCTACTTATTGGCTATTTTTATTTCTTGTTCTTTTGAAATTAAACCAAAGAGCTTTGCATTTAGCAAAAAAGAACTTCAGGAGCCTCAATTTTCCGCAATAGGAAAGTATTTCCTGTCCTTCACTAACTTGTAGAAGCTCCTACTGATTCTTTTAACATTATAATTATAACCTGAAAATGTAATGAAGTTTATAGTGCTATATTTTCCATGCTCTATTATGCACATAATTTAGTTTTTATATATACACACCACCAGTCTTGTTTAGTGTATTGTGTAATTCTCCTTAGAAGCATAACTGTCAGGGAAAGATCATGAGGTATTATATAATGTTGAGTATATATTATATATGAAGCAGACATAATGTTCCCTCTGTGTTCTATAGAGACCAGAAGTCTTAGCATACAGATTCTCACTAACTAGATTAAAGAATTTAAAATCAATATGTTGAAAACTAGCTAAGAGCCCAGACAAAAGAAATTGCCGTTACAGGCAGCACCACTTTTTTCCTGTTGTCTTTAACATGTTAAAAGGATTTTAAAGTGCTTGTAAATTTACTAATTCTGCTTAAAATGTGAATAGTAGTCCTTTGAATAAACCTTTTTTGTACAGCATTTACAACAGAACATTAAAAAGACTGTCCTTATATCTCATACTGGTATTGTAGATTTTAAATTCTTGAAGAAAAATATGAAAATGTCAAAACTGAGTTAAAAAAAAAAAAAAAAAAGTGATACAGAACCAGAAGAATAAAAAGTTCTAACTGGAGCTAATTTTTATCAATCCAATGTCATATGTTGACATACTGAAAAATGTTATATATCAGACAATAAAAGGATAGAGAAGTTGACACAGCAGGGCTGTTTGAACCAAAACAGTGAAGAAAAGCAGGTTTTGTCTATATAGACAATAATTTTCATAGTAGATTTGTGAATAGAGGTGCATGAACTACTGTATAGGCAGAGAGGAGATAAGTGGCTCATCCAAAATTAGAATTCCCTCTCTCCAGATCTGACAAGTCAGATACATGTGTACTTGCAACATACCTTGATCATCTACCATATGTAAGAATCTCTGATTTCATTCAGGTGGACACTGAAGTGAAAATGCATCTCTTAAGTCATGCACATGTGTTACTGACAAGCTGCTTCTTATATTTCAATATGAAATGTTACTGGGCATTTCCACTTCAATATTTGCTTATTTTAGGTATAATGTTCAGTTACACTATAAGGCAAAGATCACTATGGACAGCTTTCTTTTCAATATTTTTTATTTACAATAAAAAAGGCAAAGTCTAAAATTTGCTCTTTATTCAATTTGAAAGTTAACTTAGACTTCTTTCACACTGTAATTGTGTTCATTTCCAGGAATTCCTCTCATGTTTTGACATCGTGTCAGATGAATGCTCTATAAATATATCAACTTGATGGAAGCTGGTTTTCTACTCCCTCAAACCAATCTTTTCATGTTGGTAAGTTCAGATTCTGCTATCTACATATCACTTTTCAGGTGGTTTTACAGATGGAATTCACCGTTTATTTGAATTGAGCAGACTTTTTAGAAAAAGAAAGCTATTTGAAAGAGTTCAGTCATTAACGGTGATATTCAACTTAAGATTCAGAAACCTAACTTTAGAAGCTTGATTCAGTTGCCCGCTTGAGATGTGGATTTCCACTTCCATCTCTAGTTCCACTTGAGATGCTCTATCATATTTGAAAATCCAAAGAAAGCTAGCAGGTACGTCAGTTGTATCTTTGCAGCTACTGGCAACTGGATGTCTAGAGTCTTTAGGTATTTTAGCCATCTTGCTTTTTCAGGTTTGTGTATCTCTCTAGGAACAGTAACTAGGAACTAGACTGACTGGAAAATCTCTAGTCAGATGCACCTCAAAACTTTGGCCTCAGCCTCCCTTCACATGTAGAATCAAAGTAAGTAAAAAGTTGTAATCTATTATGTACACATGAACAAACGACTCTGTGTTCAGATGCACTTTGCTTCTTTTCTGTCTGACTTAATTCTCTTTCTTTAATAAGTAGATAGTTTGCTATTTGGAATAGCAATTCCTTGTGTTTGAGCTTTTATATTATGCATAAATATTGAATTATTAATCAGAAAAAAACTAAGTTATTCCACATCCAGTATGGGTATTGTAAACCCTGGGTAAAACTGGAGAAAGATGGGAATTAACTGCTTTGAAGTTAGGCCTCCTCTTTTTTTTTTTTTTTTTTTTCCCTCTCCTTGAAAACGTTGCGTGTTCCCTCATTACAATCACATTGGTCAGTAAGAAAATATACCAGCAATGAATTTATCCAAATTTGTGGCCAGAACTGCATAAAAGCATTTGGGAAATCTCAACAATCTTCCAAGACTGGGAAAATTATGTCTCTCTAGATCAGCACATTATATTTCTTTTGTCTGCCAACAAGAAGACAAAGCAAGTTTACCAGTACAGGAGGGACTTACGGTCTCTCTCGAAGTACTCAGATTTTATTTACACTTCTGTGCAATTTGAACTGGTATTTAAACAGCGCTTATTAACATAATTTATGTAAGCCTTCTGTCAGTGTCTGCCATCAGCAAGTTCTAGATTCAAATTTAAGTCATGATTTTGGTTTTCTATGTCTACATTTAGAAAAAGAAAACTAAATATGCTGATATTCAGTTAAATAATTTGCCGCACTTAAAAAACATCAATCGATTGGTTTGGTAAACAATATTTTGTTGAAGGGAGAATGATAATAAGTTATTGTTATTATTATGCAACCAGCAGCAAAATAGGTGAATCCTATCATACGCAGTGCATAACTTTAGGAACAGAACCAAAACTATTTCGTAGTCTATGAAACACTTCGGTGTGGCTAGTCCAGTTTGCTGCTTTCCCTCTTACTTTGGAAAATTTTCACTTCAATATGTTTAAAAAAAAATCCCTTTCAAAGGTAATCAAGGAACATGCAGGAGTTAAATGTTTCTAAGATTTCCACTTTGATTTCTTCATCAATATCTTCTTTCCAGCAAATGTAATTGATTTGTTTTTTGGGGTTAATATTTCTAGAGTAATGATTTTTTTTCATGGGACAGAAAGGAGGGTATGGTTGTGGGTGTTTTACTTTTTCATCTGATGCCTTAATCACCAAGCTTATATTCCTGTAGGAAGAAGCCCAAGAGAACACAAAATTATAGAACTGTAGGTCTAGAGAGGATGCTTTAATTCAACTCTTGCACTGTGACAAGGCCAGGAATGCTTGGATGACAGTACCAGATATTGTGTTATCTGTTTAAAAATAATATCAGAAAATTCCACACTTCCTATCAGCAGTCCTTTCCAGACAACTGCACTGCTAACATTTAGTAATCTCTGGTTTCTATTATCCTTTTTTCGAATTCAGCTAACTTCTTCAAGCTGTTTTCCAAACAGCCATGAAGAACAATTAATCTTCTATAGCAACCTGTGATAACATTGGAAGTCTGTTTCCCTTTCCCTTCTGTTTTACTTTTGTTTTCTTTTAGTAGGTAGGGACTTTAACATGTCTTTACAAATTTTTATTCTGTTGCTATCGTGACATTTCCACAGGCAATTGAGATAATTTTGAATTCTAATCTTGTCTTCTAAACCTTAGCGAATCTCATAGCTTCATGTCACCAACACTTCTCACTTCAAGGGAATACCATTTATTGCTGATGTAAATACTGACTGAATCCAGGCAAATTTTGGAATGTTATACAGGTGTCTTTTCAGTGATGCTGAACAGTTATAACTCTTCTTTTGAAAATATTTTTTCATATATGCATGTTGACATTTCTATTTATACTATATTTACTTTGAATATGATTTGAAGAAGAACATATTAACAATGTAAAATTTACTTAATATTTACCTACTTTCCCTTCATGCAATAAAACAGTCTATTTGTTAGAGAAACAGATTGTTTTGGATATTACTTTTTCTTGGCCACAACATGTTAGCTATAGTTTTGTGTTTATTATATCCACTAAATATTATTTAATGACTCTCTAGTAATTTATTCCAAATCATTCCAGAGTCTGAAGAGTCTCATTCCAAAGCTTTCCAGAGAATGATAAATCATTTACAATTCCCTTCTGTACTCTTTTTTTTTTCTCAGTTCCTTCCTTTTGTACTTTGTATCTTTCTTTTCTCACAGAATTTAATTATGTAAATTCAGAAGGATATCCACCTAAATTGTTATCTATTTTTAGATTTTCACTCAAATCTCTCTTAAAAGGAAAAATAGAATTGTTGCCTATATCACTTTTTCATTCATCTTCTTAAATAATGTTCTTATCCATCACTGTTCAAATAAGACAGACAGTGAGTTCAACTGTATTATCTTTGTTTTATCTATTTAAAAATCCTATTATTAACAAATTCTGTCTGTTGAACAGCTGATTTAAGTAAAAGCCTTATTTCTTCTTTTATCTGAAGAATATAAAATCAGCCACCCTTTGCAGATTATTTCCTCATTATTTTGCCTTTCAATTTTACCCCAAAATTCTCTTCAAACTTGTGTCAAAACTGTCAAATTTTCAGTGTAGGAACACTTTTTTTTCACTCTCAGATGTTCATAAGTAAAGTCTTCTATTTGTGTCCAAAAAGACTCTATCATGCAAATTATGCAGTAATACTGATGATAGAGTAACAGTGGTTTTGTGCAAAAAATGGATAAAGTGTCTTCATTTGTGTATCAAGGTCTCAAATGTTCTCAAAATCTATGCTATTTGTCTCAGTTATATCTTACTATATTTTTAATCACCTGTTCTTCCATTTTCCAGAACCGCAGATATTACCAATGTTTCTGACTTCTAGGTTTTTGTCATCTGACTTTTTCATGCTAGTCTAAATCTCTTGTCATGTTTATAAGTGCCTATATGAAGATACTCTTCTCCTTCTTTACAAGTAAAATCCATTTACTTTCTTTTTGCAGAATGTATTATCTTGATCAAGAAACCGGGAGGTTTCCTATCTGCAAGTCCATGTTTTAATTTCCAGAACTCTTCTCCAAGAATTGTTCTTTATGCTTAGCTGAGACTAAAGGTAAGAATCTAAATTACACTCACAAGGAGATTACATGGCTTACAATTATTTAACAATAATGTTGAAGAAGTTACAAATGAGGCTAATTTGACTTCCAAGCAGGGAATAGCAAAAAAATTCATTAAGTTTTCCTTCCCTTCTCCCCTAGCTCATCAAGTAGTTGCAACTGCATAAAGTGTTTCTCAAGCTTCATAGACGTACATGAGAGAGAGTGTCACTTCTTGAGTAGAACTGTCAGATTTACATTAAAAGTGATTAATTGGTATCTATGAACAGTTCACTATTCACAAATATATTAAAATAGTCCCTGAATATCCTGTTTTGTGTTTATGAGGAAATAGCACATTAACACCAGTTCTCAGTCTGTACCATTCTCTCTCAACAAGCAGTCGACTGTTTTATTGTTAGTAGGAGAAAAAGGCTAGTTTTCACAAATAATATGTTGGTCTATCTAAACTATCCATATTTTCTCCCACTTGCTACAGTATTCTTACAATTATCAACTACATGTTGCAATGTTCTCTGGAACAACAGCTTATCTGACTCCTCAACAGAGCCCTCCTGCCCTTTCCAAACATATTAAATCAAACTTACCAGAGCATCATTACTGTTTAGGAAAAATTAAGCTCCATATTTTGAATAATGTCTGAACGTATGATCTAAAATTATCTGAAAGTATTATGTCATCCTTGTATAATAACTGTGGTATTTCCTGTCCATCTGGAATCTCAGCTAAATTTTCTGGTTTTGTGCTTCCCCATTCTGTTCTTCACATCTCCTCTTTTTCCTTTTCTTCTTTTTTTTTTTTCACTGCTGTTTTCCACAATTCTTTACATGTACATGCATTGTACATTCTCATGTTGACCTTTTTTATCATCTCCATCTACTAATCATAAAAGGCAGATGTTAATATTGTTATTTCTCTACCTCAATTTTTTCAAGTGAGCAATTTTTCGTACAAGTGTTTTCCTTCCTTCCCTCCTTCCTTCCTTCCTTGATTCCTCTCCTGTCTTCTTTCCTCTCCTGTCTTCCTCTCTCACTCCCTTCCTCTCTCTCTCCCCCTCTCCCCCCAGCTCTCCCTTTCCTCCCTGGCTTTTGTCTGCATTAATACCCATAATAAGAATCACTGTGGAAAGGTGAAAATTCAGTTTTAAGAAAATGGTCTTGAATAAACAAGGAAAATATTCATGGACATCAGAGTTCCATGAAAAAATGTTGCAGGCTTTTGGAGGATTCCAAAACAAAACAATTTCTTCATTAACCAGTTTGCTGTTTACAGCTGCAGCATAAACACCTACATAGAGCAGTTAAATTGGCATTGCATATAAAACAATAAATGTGATGGCAAACTTTACTCCCAGGCAGTCAAGACATCTGAAACAGGCCCATATTTTTCATGACAATACTTCAGATACATATCTAGCTGCTTTGGTGTCTGGAATGAAAAGAAGTTACGTGTCCTCCTTGATGGTTACTTCTATTTATGTCTTTATCCTTCACTTGATGCTATAATCCCCTTGCCACAACTTTTTTCCAGCTACCCAAAAAAGTGTATTTCTGCTTCCAGCAAGAAAAGTACATAAAAGTGTGACAGGTCTTCTGTCTGGGGGTTACTTCAATGTGCAATGTTCTTGAATATAAATATGCATTTGAATGAACATCAGCTTTCCAAAATTCTTGAGGCAGCTATATTTTTGACAGGCAAGAAAACACATAGCACTGTTATAATCAAATAGTTGTAAAAAATTATTATTTGTGAATGCTCAATAAGCAACACAGTTTTTCTTATATTATTATAGTAAGTAAGATTATGCTAAACCCTGTTGCTAGGATAATAGTATGACAGCACAAAACATTGGATTAATTACCATAACTGTTCTACTGGATGAGAAAATCTGTGGAGGTGATTTTCAAAATAGCAGGCAATCAATGAAGAATATGAAAATGCATGCACAATTCAATGACAGAGTTGGGTTCACAATTGTGACAAAAATCGATGTATGAATTATTATTATACAGGTTTGATTCTACAGTAACAGATGCTCATGCATTTACTATACAAATGGACACCTATTTTTGCTCATGTAGTTGCTAGCCTTGCCTTTGGGCATTGGTGCCTAGTCTCATTTAGAATCTAATCCTAGTGCAAATTAGACTCTGTTGTATGAATTTTAATTTTCTCTTTTATTCTATCTGAGACTAGAGTTATATTATCTGAATGACTATACAAGAGGTCTTTATTTTTCGCTCTGCATGATTACCTCCAGATAATACTGTAGCTGTCCTATACAGTGGTGTCTGCAGACCTCATAAACTGCAGAGCTCATCAAAGTTGAATCTCCAGTGGGAGGAGTCAGGAAACACATCTCTACAGTCACAAAGATATTGGCAATTTTTTTTCTGACTACTTACCTGAGGATGAATACCCTTGCATCAAAAACTACTTTGAATACATATTAAAAGTACAGAAATCCATAAGACCCTGACTCAGCACTTCCAAAGTCAATCTGTTAAAAGCTGCATCTGAGTACTCAGGCAACATGCTTACTACAGTCAATAGGACTTGTGACAGAAGGGCCAAAAAAGCAATGCTAGATTCTGTAACTACATCATTTTAAAATAAAATAGAACAGAAAAGTTTATGCACTAGGTAAGTTTTGATTCTGTGTATGTTCTGGAATACAAATAATTCTGTCTCATCTATATCCTATGAATAACTAGAGCAGAACTGAAAATATTTTTTTAAAATACCCAAACACCAATATACAACAGCTGAAAACAAAAGGAGCTGAAAAAGTGTCTCTAATTTATACAATAATACTTTTTTTGGGGAAAAACAAGTTAAATAAGAAATTAAAAATCTAATAATAATGTGAGATAAGATAAATCTCAAAGTAACTTTGTTTTGCATGCCCCAAATAAATTATAACATGTATATCTCCTTTATAGCTATAACGAAATAATGTGAAACGAGGTGAACATTGAGAAGCAGACAAGAAAAAAGTATTTTTAGATGTGTTTTGAAACAGATGGAGAATCATGTGGCTAAAACCCCATTTAAATACGTTAACTTAAAAAAAAACAGGAAAATATTGGTGGTGTTAGACTGAAGATAGATATCTATATATGAGGACAAATTAAAAAAAAAAGATATGAGGAGAGAAGTGTAACTTAGATGGTGACCTAAGGAAGAGAGAAAGGAGGGGGGAGATGGAGACGAGTAGAGAGGGGAGAGAGATGATCCTTATAGCTACTTGAAATTCCTTTGTGTTGGTTAATCTTATTTGCCAAGAAGCTGGAAAAAAGTGCAAGAAGGTTGACACAGGATTTAAAAAAAAGCCACTAGACAGCCTATTGTTTAAAGACCTCGTGGGCTGAGGCAAGGACAGAGAGGGTTCAGTCACCACTTAGGGTCACAGGCAAGAAACTGACACAACTTGGGAAAACAAAAGAAAACAAATGAATTTATTAACTATTTACAATCAAAAACAAGAAGCAAGATAATAAGAGAGAGAACTATATCATAGAAAGACACTTCTCCTCCACCCTTCCCTTCTTCCCAGGCCCAAAAAAGACCTTTCTTCCTGGTTTCTGTACCTTCTTCCCCCCTAGAGGCGCAGGGGGGCAGGGAATGGGGGATGCAGCCAGACTGCCTCTTCTTCCTCCTCTGGTGAGGGCTCCTCACAGTCTTTCCCTGCTCCAGTGTGGGGTCTCTTCTCTCAGGAGAGTCCTTTACAAACTGCTCCAACGTGAGTCCTTCCCTCACAGGGTCACAGTCCTCCGCTGACTGCTCAGCTACTGCGTGGGTTTCTTCAAAATTCACAGCCTCCTTTGGTCACAGCTACTTCAGCTTCTCATGGTCTACAAGCTGCAGGGGAATCTCTGCTCGGGGCACCTTCTTCCTCTTCTTTCTCTTCACTGACCAGCGTGTCTGTGTAGCCATCTCTCAGATCCTGTTTCTCTCTCCACCTCAAGTCTTTCATTGGCTCCCAAGAAAATGGACTCTTGGGCAAGCCATGGCAGAGGCTTAGTCTGCAGCAGGTCAGGTTACAGAAGAAGCCAGGCAGGCAGCTGGACGGCTGGGCCTGTCTGCCCGAGCTGGGCCCCTCCTGGGGCCATGCCAACCCCTATCTTCCGTGTCCCCTCTTAAATATGTTATTCACAGAGGCGCTGATTGGCTCAGCCCTCCAGCCTGAAGCTGGGGAAACTTCCAGCATCTTTTCACAGGGGCCAGCTCGGTAGTACTCCTTTCCCCACCCCCTGGCTAATAGAACCTTGGAGCCGGGGGTGGGGGTGAACTCCTAGCAGTCACTTACAGGAGCCACCACTGTAGCCCCTCCCCACCACCAAACAAACCCACCACACAAAACCATAACAGACATAGAAGTTAAAATTATCCTGTTATATGTCCATTCAAACCTTCTATTTCTCCAACCTCTAAAAAGTGTAATTTATGCTAATTTACTCTTCCTGAGATATTTTAAACCACTTGTTGAAAAGTATACACTACTTAGTATCCTTTAAGACATGAAAAATCACAATGAAAAATTTTATCTAGTCTTTGAGAATTTGATCAATGATGTTTTTACTGTCATATTTCTGTACATATTTTAATTGAAACTTGGGACCTCAAGTTATTTTTCTTGCACCCATAAAATTATTTTCCATCTATCTGTTAAGCAACAAGAAGCCAAGATCAAATGTTGTTAAACTGTCAATACGATTGTAGGGTGCTATTCCTGATACGTGTCTTATTGTTACGACTCTGATTTTTCAGTATTATTACTGCTGCATAGAAGTTCTAAGCATTCACTTTGAAAACGTAGGAGTCAATCACCTTTAAAGAACCAAATGAACAACTACTAACTGCACAAAATCTCTTGCACAGCATCTAAACTTTCCATCACAAATTGATGGTCAGAGATTGGTTCTTACTAGGATTGTGACCATGCTGAACAAATAAACAGCCTTTATATGGCTTTTTAAATGTGTAACAGTACATGCTTTGTTATTAATGAGCTAGGGGAGGCAAAGTTTGAGATGTGTAAAATGAATGTATATATAAATCATGTCTGTCCTTCTGGAGATTTCATTTCTGACTAGTTTTGTGTTTATGCCTCAAAATTACTCTTTATGCTTCTCATTACTGTTGGAAATGACTGCCTGTTATAGTAAATTATATCATATCAAGACCAAGATGTTAAAAAAATTATTGAGCTGGATCAGCATGTTGGATTTGCCCTAAAGAAATGAAATTTAAAGAGACTATAGTTCATTGTGCATTGAGAATGTTTAGTATCCATCTGTCTGTTCTCTGTCCTGAATCCAGCTTGCACATGTGCTCAACAGAGAAGGACATGAAAGGCAAATATTCATTTGGCACTTTTCCCTCGAACTTCCTCCATATATCATGCATTTCAAATATTATACAGTTAGAGGTTGTGGGCACAGAGCTAATGTGAAAGTTGTACAAAAGCCAGCTAAACCAGAAAGAACAATTCCAGCTATATGCCAGTGTTTTCATTTTCTGATCAAACATCTTACAGTTCCAGAAAGCCAGAGGCTTTAATAAGCTTGTCTGCCAAGTAGGATCAATTTGCATGTTTAGAGGATCTAGGAGAAGGAAAAAAATTAATGAAGAGTCATGTATCAATCAATTAATTGAAAGAAAATGAAAAGTAGATGCAAAACATTATATTAATGAAAGTTCAGGTTCCACAAATTAAAACTGTGTTTTATATTATATATTGTAGGGCATAGAGCTATTGTATGCATAAAGCTAATGTATCTTGCAATGTGCACAGTTTTCCCAGCAAGAATGAAACAGATGATGAACCTAGGTGAAATGAGACTAGAGCCATCTACTTTCCATATTTGTAAACAATTTCTAGTATTTTTTTACAAAAGTAATCTTAACATTTTACAAAATTTATTATTGACTTAATTTCTACTTTGCATTTTGCATAATAGGTGACTAGAATTTCTAATAGAAATTGCTACAAGGATCTGTATCTATACAACTTTCAGATTTCTTCTTGAGACATGGAGTTTACAGTTTAAACACCTGAAAAGATCCAGCCTCTTTATTTAAATGGTATACACCAGAGAGAATTTTTAAGGCCTTAAAAAAGATCTAAAAATTCTAACTAAAAAGAAGTAAATCTTGAGTGGGAGAAGGAAAGGAATTCAGTGCAAGATCAGAGTCATGATCAACAATTTTAAAGAAGTTTGTGCTTGTATTAGCTCTTAGAAAATAACAATATGCAACTAAAAAGAGTGGTTTTATTTTTATAGAAATGAAAGTTGTGAAAAAAGATAAATGTGTAATCAACGGTCTGTACTTAGTTTTCTAATATTTAATTACATGTTTAAAGAATCTCTCTTAAGTGGGATTTAGAAATGTGACCCAAAAGAAATAAAGTAATGAAAACAGACTTCAAAGAATTTCTAGTGAAGTTTTTTTTATATACATACACATACTTTCATAAAAAAGAAAATCCTTATACTTGCAATTAAAAATATATTTCCTTAAATAATTACAGGGAGATTCTTAAACTTCATTTCAGAAAAAAATAAGAATTACCTTTCATTTTGAAAAAGGTAAGGTACAAGGCCTGTTCTTTCCAGTAGATGTAAAATAATTGATTCTTCTCCCCCACTTCAACTTTTAATATTTCATGAAAGGACAAAACAAACCCACAGACATTACTAAGTGGATAAACATTAGCGTAACAAAATATCTCAGTATGGTCAAAGACAGTTTGTGACCTGATGAAAAGAAACTGTTTTGATTTTTCTGCTATATATTTTGCACATTTAATAGATTCTCATAAGGCACATCTGTTTAATCTAAACAACATTTTTTGGTTGACCCCTACCTCTCCTCTATCCCAGTGAGGATGAATGTGATTGTTTTTGCATTTGTAAGGCTATGAGAAATAAAATACATAGGAAGTGACCTCTCTGGAAGCTGTTTAGACTAGTTACATCAAAATAGGAGGCACCCTCCCGTGCAAATTAGACAATAAAACAAGTGAAACAGCAGGTATTGTGGTAGCACTAATTAACTTTGAAATATAGAACATCTCATGAAGGAAAACCAATTACTCTAGTTGTATGTAAGAACTTTGCACACATTTGTAATATTCTGAAAGAAGTGAAATGAAATTGTGTGATCTCAGAAGGCAATAATTGAAGACTGACAGCACATTTCTTTTTTATAAAGTTAAGCCTGAACTATTTCATAGTACCAAAACCAAACAACCCTGAACTAATGTATTGTGTAAATGTGTACAATCCAGATTGTGCAAATGCCTTCAGTTCTATAATAGCCTGAAACAAAGATCCATGATAAATATTTTTAAATTGCTGGCAGTTTTAAATCTGAAGCTGTTTGAGATCATTTTACCAATACAGTTTGCAAATTGATCATGGTTATTCCAAGAGTTTTATATGTCTTATGGTCATACAATTGATTGAATTGATCATACTTTTTGATTGAATTAAAATAATCTGTAAATAAAAATATTGTACAATTGGAGTTGTCTCCAAATCCATTGAAAAGAATGCAGACATTTCTCTAAATGTTAAAACAGAAACAACAACCAATGATTTAGTAAAACAAAAGCTTTAAGAAAAATTTGGGGGGCACTTGGATACTTTTGTCAAAGTTATGAGTTTCTTAATCACCTTTGATAAGTTCAGTATGATATATGAGAAACACATACAGATGGCAAGTTGCCAATAATGCAAAAGTATGATTGTGAAGTGTGCAACAGGGATGAGTTAAGCTGAAGCCAAAACAAAAATTTATTAAATGTGTGTAGTTTATACAGAAAAGGCCTAGGGAAAGTAATCTCAAGCAATAAATATATATTGACAGCCCTGCATTTATGAAGCTTGTGGAGAGACAGAAGTGTACTGAGAAACACTTGTTTTGAATATAAACGACTTTTAAATCTTTCAGAGAAAACTGGTGTCTGATGTTATTTAGAAGACTGAAAAACATTTTTGGAAAATCAAAAGGGACCACTTTACAACCACTACAGCTAAAAAGAAGAAAAGCAGCACTACAGATATGTCCTTGTTTTGTTCTAGAAACCATAACAATGTCTTTCTAAAAAGAAATGTACAGAAAATTTAAGTGCTTCACTAACAGAGCAGACAAATTTCTGTTATGGTCAAAAGCTGAAATGAATGCTAACTGCTTAAGAACAATAGTGTATTATTATAATGAGAAACTATTATAAGTGAAGGGACTAGCATTTATTATTTTTTAGCCCCGAAAAGAAGTTACAGTGTTCTGTCTTCTATCTTGAACTGCTTTAGTTTTATCACTGGGAGTTTGATACTAGTTTCCATCAAAGCTTGTGTGTTTGATTACAACAAATGGATGGCATGAGTAATGCATGCAGCAGGGGACATAACATTTCCCTAAAAATCAGAGATTTTGTTTTAGTTTCAATTCAATCAGTTCAAATAAAATCTCTGACTAAATCCCAGTACAAACCAAGGTGATGATATGTACTCGTATATTTAAAACTACTTGACAAGAAAGTTTGTGAAACCCATAAAAAACTAAAGTGAATAGAACACAGCAAAGAGTTGCTGCAACTATACTATTAGTAAAACTTGTACAAGTGTCTTATTTGGACATTCTTTTGCTTTCTAGTTGACATAAGAGGTCCTTCAAGCTGCTCTACCCTGGGGAGAGATCAGATGAACAGTTCCTAGCAAGAATGAAGCAGAAGGCATAAATAGCTCTAGAGTATATTTCTGTTTTTCTGAGGTCTATTGTCAGTCTAGTGCTCCCAAGAGGCTCCTGAAGAAAACAGATTATGATGATAATTTTAACATTTCTCCAGCTCAACTAATGAATAGATCTCCATAGCACAGACATAAATTTGTTGAAATGAAAAGTTATATTAAAAAGCTGTAGTTTTAAGGCTGGGAAAAGCAGTCAGTTGTGTGAAAAAACCCACCCAACTAAACAAAACAAACCCACCCAACTAAACCAAGAAACTGAGTAGCAAAATATTATCAGGAGTAATTTAAATTCATATTTCAAATGGAAGTGGACAGGCTTATAGAAGACTTGCTAACAGGAGGTGCTTTTGGCTAACAGCTATAGTTTCCTCCTTCTTTACTAACCCCTTAGATGGCAGTACTCTTTCCATATATAGTTCATGGTATTTGTTAACATGTGAACCACAACTTGTCCTACATGACTGGTACTCCCCATTTCCTTACAAAGTACATCTGTACCATGCTGTAGCATGAAGGAAATCTTCTTTGTGGTGTTAATTTTCCTCACTATGTGTTTGCTATTCACTCAAGTGTGTCACTGGTACACTTACAAGCTGTGCACTAGGGGACCTTCAGATACACCCCTCTTGCAATGGGGATGTTCAGTCATTTATCACTTTGTTGTCTGTGCATGTGGGATGCATGCCTCAGAGCAACAACTGACATGAGTGACATTTCTTGTAAAGTTGTCATCTGATTGTGAGTGTGTGAAGTCACATGGATTAACCCCTGGTAATTCTCTCTCTGCCTTTCATTAGTTATTAATGACGATGCGTTAAGGGTGAACTGTCATGCTTTTCTGGTGCTTTATGTCCTACTCAGAGTAAAGCTGACTAAACATGGTTTATTGTGTTTAATTTTGACATTAAGAATGTGGCACTTTTTATTCAGAGGATTTGAATTTCTACAGTTTTAGTAAAATGAATGTTAAAGACTAAATACTTTATCTTTTTTTTTTCATGTATTAGTACCACTTTAATCACTAATTGCTTGTCAGAGCTGTTAGTCTTATTCTCAAAATTAATTTGTTTGTGATCCCAGAATGGAAAACTTCATCAACTTTGTTCTCTTACCTCCTTTTTCACCACAGGTCACATCTTGAGAGAATTGCATCCTTGAGGTCCACTGTAGAGCAGTTACAATCACTACCTATGATGAAGCAGCACACTTTATGATCTGAATGGGCAAATGATACTACACATAATTACTGGCAAGTCCGCTGTGTATAAAACAAGCACAGCAATTTCTACCCACTTCTAGTAGCTGCGTCTGAGGATTATTGGTAGAATATCCTGAAATAGCAGGAACACAAGAAAAATAATTCATAAAGGAAGATCAAGAAACATTCTTAGGTGACCTCTAGTACAGAACGGGAATTTGTATGAGGGAGAATCTAGGGAGTCTTCAACATTTTGCTTAATCCCCAGGTCTTTCCTATTGCTTGCATTTTGCCACAGGTCTCAGGGGAACACATGTAGCTAATTTTCAGAAGGACTTGCAGTTTATATACGTATATATCTTTCTTGAAACCATACACCCTGTTGTTAGCTATAGACAAGCTGCACTGGAGAGTTGATAAATGAAGCATACCTTTAAAGTGCCTCAGATATCAGCATTATCTTTTTGCAACCAGTTATTTTGTCCATGTGGCCAGAAATTCTCTAAATAATTATCTAAAAAATAGTCACACTCTGTCTTATTATGTAGAGCCCTGTTTATACTTTCTTTTTTTTTTTTTTTTTTTTTTTTTTTACTAAGAGTGTGAGTGTTTGTTCTCCTTCTCATCTCTTTTCTGTGGCTTCCGTAAAAAATATCATAGGATGTCTTAATAATACCTCCATGGATTTTTGCAGTGCTATATGCAACCATAATGCATAGTAATGAACCATCTGTCACACTTGAACTTGAACATTTATTCTCTTAATCTGAAGGAAATAAAGACATGGTGGGTGGGATTCAGCTTCAGGTTAAAAGGTCGAAATTTAGGTATATACATCTAGATGTTTATATCTACATGAGCTAGGTGGAAAAAAGTCAGTCTGAGAACTGATCCTAAAATGTCTCCTGTAAGGTATATAGTACATATGATGTTCAGTGAGAAAATGTAAGAGACCAAATTATGAGCTGTCAATTTCAATGCCCTGTTAAGAGTGCAGCTCTTTTGGATTTGCGCTAAGAAGGCAGCTGATAACATGCTGATGTTTATAGTTGTTGCCAGGACAGTCAAGGTCATTTCAGCTTCTCTGATGGGCCAGTGTCTGCACAGGTACAGGAGAAGCTGTGAGGGAGCACAGCCCAATTGCTAGCCTGGGATTCGATCTTAGTTTCGGGATTGAGACCCAAACTGGCCAACAATCTATTCCATAACATACACGTCATGCTTAGTATATAGGTGAGGGCTGTCCAGAAGCTCACCCCTTCTTGCTATGGGTCAGCTCGCTTTCCAGGTCAGCTCTCTCAGGGTGGTCCCTCTTGCTGGGTCGTTCTTCCTCCCTCACTCTGGGGCACTCGGGCTCTTATCTCTGTTCCAGGAGTGCAGTTTTGGGACTCTCCCTGTTCCAAGATCATTAGCTCGGAACAGGCTGAGCCTTGGTCATCACATGGTGAGCAGTATCACTGTATATCACTGATCTGTATATTTGTATATATTATTCTTTTCAATTTTGTTGTAGTTGAGTTATTAAATTGTTCTTACCTCAACCCATGAGTCTTTTTTTTTCCTTTTACCCTTTTAATTCTCTCCCACATCCCCAGGAGGGGGGAGGGTGAGCGAGCAGTTGTGTGGGGTTGGCTACCAGCCAAGGGTAAACCCATCACAGTGTACATGGCAAGTTCAGCTAACCAGAGAAAGCAGTAGTATAATAAAGAAGAAAGAAGACAGAAATTCTTTGGGAATTACAATTAAACCCTAGAGGGCAAACCAATAGACAGTGGAGAGCTTTGTTTGCTATCGTTGTTAGTTGCCAGAACTGCTGGGCTACCATGGTAAACCAATAGAGTACCTGCTGTTGATCCGTCTGCAGAATATTTCACATGCCAGCTTGCTTCACTGGGGTGGGAAGGCAGAGGTCTTCCGTAACAAAGTTGCAAAAGTTACAAAACAAAATAGCAGGGTGCATTTTTTCCCTTCTTTACATTTTTCCAGGTGTTCTTTCCACTGAGATGATTATCATCCTTGTGCTATTGTTTTTGATACTAATGTCAACCGGTTCTAAGACTGTATTTATTCACCACCTGGTGCAGGTTCTACTGACTAGTTTCTTCTCCATTACTTAGGAAGTTAAATTACTAATCATGGCTGGGTGCAGCTCATGAAAAAAGTGTATTGTCATTAAAATGATCACACACGCAAGCAAGTAAGCAAAAATTCTCCTGAAAGCTATTCTCTGTGAGTTTCTTCCAACCATAGCTAGTAACAAAAATCAAACACACTCATCTTCTCTTGTTACAGGTTTGTCATTGGCTTTCAGAAGAGTAAGCACCTTCTCATCAAGTTGCACATGCCGACACGTTACAGCAACTGCATTACTTGCAGCCTGGAAAATTTAGAACTGATAAGAGCAGGATTAAAATATTCAGATATACAAGTTAATTTCACTTGGTCTGCACTGGATAGCTGTGCTTCTCATGCTTTTATGTTTTTTTTCTTGCTTGAATACTCATCATAGCAGCAAGCTTTACTTAATTTGTTCCCACCAACACTGACCTCTCCTCCTCCTCCCCCTCCTGCCGCAATTCTTGTAAAAGAATTTGACATCCACACGTCATCAGAAAAGCAGATTGATACACTGCTAGTGTGGAAGCAGATCCAAAACACACTAAAGACAGTGGAGAAATTCTCAATTAGTTCAGTGGGCTTTAAATAATGTTGAATCCTGATAAGAATTATAGGAACACTTTTAAATGCCATATATGTGAATATGAATGAGCAATGCATTGTATAAGTGATTTACATTACGTGGACCAAAAATGTGCTTCAGCTCTACTCATATTTTGTGCATTCAGCTAATTCATTCTGTTCAGTTGGTATCATATTTAAAGAATATTCCCTGAAGCCCTTGATCTAGCAAAGCATTTCGTTTAGCTTACTCTAGGCACATAATGGAACTCACAAAAAGCTTGTAATGACTGATTTATACTCAAACTTTACTTAATATATGCTTATTAGTTCAAGGCATATGTACACACATTACAGTCTTTCTTTGTACAAATTAATGTATAATTTTAATTTTAATACTAGGAAAATAATTAACTAATATTTCTCTGTATGATAGTTAACAACAGACACTTCAGCAAGAGCTTTATTAGAAGAAGTTTCAATATCCATGCTTAGTGGAAGGTATACTGAATGCAGCGAAAATGTATTGAACAAACAAATACATATTGAACAAACAAATTCAGTCTTTCCATCTGCCAGCACAGTTTTCACTCAGCAGTCATTTGGTAATGTCGCTACAGAAACATTATCCAAAAAGACAAATTACTATTTTTGTGGCAAATCTCCATTAAGAAAATTAAGATATATATATATAAAAGTTATTATAAACATAGTGTATGATAAATATATATTATATAATATATAATACATATTGTAACATATATAATATACTTTTATTTGGTTTGTTAGCAGCTCGCTTTGAAGGGGACAAATATTCTTACTTACAAAAAATGGAAACTGATTAATTTTAAATCAAAAAATCCTTAATGATTTATAGATAAATTCACAGTACTAAAACACTAACCCTAAATCCAAAAATATAACTTATTAGCTGCAGTGGGCTCTCCGGAATTCCTGACAAGAAAGCAGTCAGATACTAGATGTCCCAGTCAAATAGAATTTGTGCAGGTTAGTTTAACAGAATTAAGTGACAAGAGGTAGCTAACTAACATTTCTATGTCTAAGGCTGTTTTTCTGTTCAGGCAACATTCTGCAAAGTGGGCTACAATAATGCCAGTCTCTTGAAGTCCATATAGTTTGCAGAATAATATAAAACTCTCCCAAGGAGCTCCTGATAATAGGTGTGACAGGAACAACCCAGCCACACAAAGGTGACATTGGAATACCCTAAGAACAGGGAACCCTGTGGGCCTCATCGTCCTTTTTTATATGACAGATATTTAAAGATGTCACCTGAGACATGGCATACCACAGTATTACTACCTTTCAATAGAAGCAGGTTTCAATATACAGGTGAAATGTTTAATTACAACTATTTAAATGGAATAAGAAATAAGAATCCATTATTCTTTTGTTCCCTCAAGGAGGTGAAGGGTTTTGTTTGTATATTTATCTATTTAGAGATATACTCCACTCATCCTTACTTTGACAATATGAAACACAATTTGTGTATATGAATGTTTTTATTCTATATTTTAATGCACTGAGTTTCTGTGTTTAAACTCAAATGGCATCAAGCTGTGTTTTCAATTAACTTTTAAAAAGAAACTCCTTGCAATTGCTGTGGTGGGTAGGATTCCCATCACAGAGGACTAATATCAGCAATCTGTTTCTAATTTTACAATTCTTTCACAAATATTTTGGCTGTGGAGTAGTCATTTTGCATGTAAAAAGCAAGACAAGACAACGCGATACTGGGAATGTTGTACTATTTTTTTCTTAAAGACGTACAAAATTACTGAATTACTGGCCATTTCTTATTTTTTTATATTTTTTTTTCTTAAAAGGCCTTATAGCTCACACCAAATTCTTATTTTATTGCATGTTATGAGTTCCTAATCACTTTCATGTAGTGACATCTACATTAATTTTTGCCTCCACTATTTAAAAAAATTGCCCTGTTATTCCTTGCTGCCTATTTTTTTCAGCACTGAGCTTATTTTTTCTTCATGTCTGTCTGTTCTCAAACTTGTTTCTTTGCTCTCCCCAGGAACAAAAACTACCTTTTCGTTTTGTTAGAACACCTTTGAAAAGTGATCAGTTGTCTTTTTACAAAGATCTAAAGAAACAAGTATTTTCAATATGTCTATTTGTTTCCCTTGAAGTTTTACGTATCCAATTCTGATGTAAATGTATGGGAAGACTAAAAAAAAGTGATAAAGACAATAAATAATCTGATTTTGTAAAGATATTTTGCGTTTTTGGGGTGAGGGGCTATGCAGTTTCCATTGTTGGGTGGAGTTTTTGGTGGTTTTTGTTTGTTTGATTGTTTTTGAGTTGCTTTGTTTGTTTGTTTTTTCCAGAAACAAACATGTTGTTGTTCCACATTTCTTCTCAGATGTGTTAAGTCCAAGAGATTCTGAACACTCTTCATTCACTGTGTATCAAGAGTCTATATATGTGGAATAGGCCCCTGGCATGAAACATACTTGAGACCTTTCCTGCAGCTTAGGGGGTGGACGGAGTGGCACATTCATGCATTATGGACATGTGGATGCATCCAAAGACATTCTTGGTATTTCCAGGCATTTTCAAGTCTGGAGAGAACCAGTAAAGGTTAAACAAGCAAACAAACAAAAAATCAACAAAACAAAACAAAACAAAACAAAACAAAGAGAACATGTTTGTTAAAACTCAGGTGCATTCTGCAAAGTAATATTAATAAATTAAAAAAAAATGTTGGTAGTGACATACTGTTTCTTTATGATGCATTTGCTGTAGACTATGTTAGAAAATCATAAACACAGCATGGAAAGGAATATAAAGCAGACTGAACTACAATAAATAGATTTGCTTTAAATAAATAATACTATATTCATATCTTGATCTTCTTTAGACATGTTTAGTATAGTCTTTATAAAATCAGATATAGAACTATGTGTGATCAATATTTTGTCCTCAATAGCATTTACACAGTCTAATAACTTTTAAAACAGCTGATTATGGAGACTGAGGAAGTAGGACACACCTTTGAAGGGCACTGATAATTAAGAAAAGGTATCTATTACTGTTCTTCAAAAAATTTTTTTGAGTGGAAAAATGCAGTGTCTCCTCAGTAAAGAAACACCATGTGGGTAACAGCTGAAAACTGAAGAGTATGAGTATTCTTTAAACACCCATGGTCAATATGTGTAACTTTTTGCAAGATGGAAATCACAGGAGAATCACACATTGTCAGTGAAGTGAGTCATGGCTGAAAGAGACAAAAAAGAAAATATGACAAAGCTGAACCAGAAATTGTTAAAGTAAGTGGATTTTCTCCTATTATTTGTATGGATATTAAACTAATGGAAAAATAACCATGTATTTTTAATAGTTATGATTTCTATATTCTCTCTCTTAACCAAAAATAAAATAATTTGCTAGTTGTTTGGTTCATTTTGTTCAAATGTACCCTAATATTCCTATAGTAAACCTATCAAATATGTAATCAGTAACTGAATTTCTCCAATAAAAGAAGCAAAAAGGGTAGTGTTAAGAGAGATCATAGCTATATTTCATAACAAAAACTACAGAAGGAAGTTTTTTTGAGACTGTAAGTACTTCAGTATTTTTCAGTGAGGCTAGGATTAACACATTTTCAATAAGAGCATACCCAAAAGTAAATGTGCCATCAAATTCCTTGCAAATATCCCCTTGTTGTGTCTCACTCAATGTCACCGCATTTCTCTTCCAGTGTCCCAAAGGAGGAAAAAGTGAGGAACCGATTTCTCATCACTAAAAAAGCTGAAATAATACTTGTAAGTTGCTGCTAAGGTCCCCAAATGACTACTATAATAAATGCTTCAGCTCAACACCTCTGACCTCCCTCCCTCACCACATTGAAGATTTTTCTTCTTTAAGGGGTTGTGCAAAAAGATCCCAGGTGACAGAAATAGCTTAGCATACTTGATTCCAGCTGTAGATTTTAGCAGTAGTGGACTTCTTTTGTTTCTTTCTTCTAGATAAAAACTTATCACTTCTATTCTGGTTTTGTTTCATATCAGCCATCAAAAACAGCTTTCTGATTTCATACACATTTGTTTACATAGACAATTTTTTTAATGAATTGCATCTGGATTTTCAAAGACACAACTGAAATGAATTAAACAGAATTGAGCTAATTATAAGGGCAAAAATGTTATTTGACTGTGTACCTTTAATCTTAAGTGAAAGCTTTACCTATCAGAATACAGATGTAATGGATCCTGGAGCCGTAAAGTCTGGACAGTCTTCAGGGACCCTGTGTGACACACAGAGGCCTCCTGACTTTGACTGAAAGTTTATAATTAAATATTTTTTTAATTAGGAAAATTACATCACGATCTACTCAGAAGTGATTTAAATGTTTCTCAAGAGAAGCTAATCAGCTAATTACTTCCTTACATTTTCATTCAGATAATTCAATAAATCTAAATTAAACTTTGTTTCTGTGTTGAAAATTAGTAAATAAGTTAGTATTTTTATAAAGTAGATACCAAGTAGATACTTGCAACTGGTTACTCTTTGCATCTTTTATTATACTGCATCTCTCATATCAACCCACTTAGTTTCTTCACACATTTCCATTATATTCTTGTCAGATTATTATTACAGAAGAATGGGAAAAACCATAAAGCAGTAACACCCTGTAAGATTTCTATGTATTCTAGAGATCTGTTTGGGTTAAAAAAAAATATGCTGTTGATGGTAATTCATAGAGACTTCTTAGTCAGTTTGAAGGCAATCTATATATATAAACAGAACACATATCATATCATATCATAAGGTTATTTAGTGCATCATAAACTGTGGTTCCTCAGATTCAGATGGGCTTTCCACAAATAGCCATGTCCCACAGAGGATTTTCAGTTTTGAAAGTCAATCAAATTCTTCACCACTTATTTCTGAGTCTCAGGTTAATACAAATATCTTCCCTGGTGTTAAACTATGTGCTTGAGAAATATGCTTTGTTATGTGTCAGATTACCCAGAATCAGTTTTGTCATTTGCTGAATTTCAGAGAAATAGATTACCACCTTGCAGTAATGGAAGAAAATATCTAAAGGTAAGAAAATAACAAAAGCATGATTGAAAATGTTTTTAAAAGTTCGTTTTTGACTTCTTCAGTGTCTCTAGAACTCTCTTAGATTGTCTGAATTTCCATCTGGGATGCAGCTCCTGGCTTTAGGCACCTCAGTTTAATTATTTGTCTATAGAAGTGTACATGTGAAATGGGCTATCTAAGCTCACACTGATTTTAAAAGAAATTTGACCTATGTCAACTTGTGACCACACGCAGGTGTCTAGTGACTTCTGGTAAAACTTAGAGCTTAAAATACCTCCACACAGTACATGAAGATATAACAAAGGACTTATGGGAGACCTATGTGCTTCTGCAGTGACCGCTTGATGCCAGTCCTGATTTGCTGGAGTATCTCAAGCAAAAGTTCTGAAGGCCTAAGTGCTTCAACTACATTGAAGCTTCTTCCTTAAAGAGGGGTTTTGGCTACTCTGGCAGTCGCTGTCACTAGGAATATGCTACTAATATAAAGCAAAAATACGTCTTTTTCACACTGAAGCTAGGATTCTTGATTTCTTTTTCCTTCATGTTTAAGATAAAGCAGAAGGTGTTACTTCCTACTCTTAATTTTGGCTTCAGATTATTTGTTTTTACTGCAGTCTGAAGGCATGCTGATAAAATTTTATGAAACTTGAAATAAAAACTAGGGAATATGCACATTTATTACTAGATATGTAATCAGCATTATTCTTTAAGACCCTTGGAAAGACTAAGTGTGGTAGCCACACTGCTGAAATTTAGAGCAGAATATTTGGTTTTGTAGGAATTCTATAACTTTCTGCTTTGACAGACTTGTTTTCACAGGATCTTGGTTGAAAATGATAATCAGATAGTGTAATACTGTCTAGTGTAAGCACATCACTAATTTATCAGTCACAATAAGAGGGACTCGCACAATGTCCATGACACTTCCTATTGCAAGATCGACATTTGCATATGTTGTCTTTGTGGTACATTAAACAACAGTGATTCGTGTGAATATGAGACAATGTCACCATTGTCGGAGGTTAAAATTAATGTTCGGATCTACGATCCTCATATAACTGAAGTGAAGTAGTTTTGTCTATTAAAAGTTGGTATTGTTATCTGTTATTGCTGTTGAATGCTGTTACTTGTTATTGTTGCTACTTACCTGAAGAGTAAATGAAGGACTGAATACAGCTGCCCCTCAGACCGAGCCATTGAATAAAGGAACTGTAACCCTAGACACTGAGCAAGAGCCATGGAACGTTCTGGAAGCTCTGGGAGTGAGAAGCCTGAGCTTGAGGCAAGAGCAGGGATTGAGAAGTTTCACATTTGATTGGACACCAATTCTGACAACTGATTGGACAGTATTTAAGACCACCCATTGGTCCATTTGGACCAATCCTGAACGCGGCACGAATGGTGCCATGTGTTGTCACGCGTCGATTGGTGATTTTCTGATCCTTGCTTAGCGACTGTTATGTAACACCAAGCCTATATAAGCGGGTCGGTGGTGTGCTCGGCGCGCGTTTTGGGGAGCCAAGGGCCCATTTGCTTCTTCCGATTCACAATAAATTTTGATTCGATTTTTTATCTGTCCGTTTGTGACTCGAATCAATTACAACATCTTTATTTAACTTTTTTAGAAACTTAGAACTACAAAATTAGTTTTTTCTCTTGTTAGGACTTTCTATTCACACCTTCAATGGCTTCGTCTTCAAATAAGGAAGAAGGAAATTAAAACAAAAACAGAAACAAAACCAAAACTGTTCCCCCTTTTTGTGGTTTAGTGCCGGTAGGTAGTAAGACCCACATAGCCATTCACTCACTTCCCCGTATTGGGATGGGGAAGAAAATCAGAAGGGTAAAAGTGAGAAACTCCAATTTAGATGTGGAGGTGGTTATTTGTTTTACCTAAACTGGTATGTCCAGTGTTATTTCAAACTAGATTTCCTGGTTTCCGCTGCAATTAGGATTCTTTTGTCTCTTTAACTTGTAGGCTTTTTTGACATATTAGTCTTGAATCACTGCAACTACGCAGCTTCAAATGCTTGACTTTGAATTCTCAAGCTCATAGAAACATTTACATTGAATCATAAACAAGAATATCAGAGAAACAATTGAGATTGTTATTTATCAGACTTGCTGTCATTTGAAAGCTTCTCCTGCACTCTCTCAAAAAAAAAACTTCAAAGCACATTAATTTATATTAATATGTCATGTTCATATTTCAGTGGAAACACTGAAATTCACTGTTTGTATTGTAGCTTGTTGTATTAGTTTCTGTACAAATATGTTAGGAGGAAAATAAACCTGGGAGTGAAATTTGCAATTTGAATTCTTAATGCAGAGATCCAGTCATAGGTATGTAACATCAGAAATAGTTATTTTAATTATTTATTCTTTATGTCAACTGGTGCAAGCCACTATTTTCCACCAGTTCAACCCACATACAAGTTTACTATCTGCCCAAATCTTTCCAGTCAATAAAGAAACTAATTTCGGCAATGTGAGTTAGTGGTTTTACTGTAATGCCCATTAGAACTTGTTCAAGGACTTCGAGTTCATTTCATGGAGTGTTGGAAAAGACATTAGAGAACAATAACTTTTACGAGCCACAGACACGGACTGTATTCACATGAATGACCTAATACATTTTTTTCACCTTAACAAACTCTTTAAGTAATAATATGTGGTTTGACAGTGATAACTCTGAAATAAGAACTTGTCTGTAAGATGGAAATGTGACAGGAAAATGCCTAACCTTCTACTAATTTTTTACTTTAATTTAATACACTGTAAATAGGAACAATGAACAAAAATATTTTATCAAATCCTTAAGACAGAATTCTTTAATGCTGTAATGTGTTGGATAATATGAACATAAAAAATTGCAGCGTACTGTAGTACATTCAGTATAAGTGGAGTTAGCACATAACTCAGATGATTTAAATTTTCAAATATTTACTTGGAGTATTGTGGAATTATGATATACAATCTGCAGAAACCATTAGTCAGGCTATTTGGTTCTGAACACTGGTATTAGCTCATTAATTTCCCTGCAATTTAAATATGTTTTCTTTAAGACAAATTTTTTTTGCATTACCCTTAAGTGAGTTGAAGAGTTGATATTCCAACTTCACTGACATTGTTTTCTGTGAATGTTCAATCTGCAAGCTATTAAGCTGAGATGTACCAATCAGAGTTAAAAATCATGTACACTCCAGGTCCTGGCTGGATGCATTTGATTGCAATCAAGAATCATCTGATCGTATAACCAAGAGTGCTGGAAATAAGAATTCTTTGAATTTTCTGATATCTCACTTAAAGGATGCAAAATTCTGTCCTCCTTCATTCTGAGGGTTTTGGTTTGCAGTCTGGTTGTTTTCCTACTCATGCAATGATCCCTGAACAAAAAATAACTTATGTCCATAAATATATCCATATATCATACATACATATTTAGATATATCATACATATTTAAATATGTCCATATATCATACATAAATGTCACAATATACACAAGCACACGATCTTATAAATACCAAATCTTATCATATATATGGTATTACACACAAACCCAACATGTTTAGAGATAAGAAGAATGGAATAAAAAATAGTTAATATATAAGTATATACATTTATGTTTTTAAGATATTCTGTGACTAACGAGAACGTACATATTCTGTTTTAGTCTGTTCTTCCTCTTTATTTCTAAAATTCTGATTTAGAAAATTTTAGTAAATAATGAAATACATTTCAGATATCTTTTAACACCAGTTTATACAAATCACGTTAGTTTTTATGTCTCTTTAAGGCACAGAAATATCAATATAAAAATATTTTTTAAAATCTATTTTTAGTATGCAGACATCGTTTGATGTTAATTTTACTCCCTGTTTTTTCTTCCTGACTTTGATGTGCAAATTTCTGTTATTTTAAACACTTGTTGTATAAAAAGGATATTTTTACATCACAGCTGTTCCTCTCATCTGTAACGATGCTTTCCTAATCTGAAAAAGTTTTCTATACGCTTATCACTAAGAAAATGAATTCTTATAATAAAATACTGTATAAATATCTGTCTTCCTTTAAAGATAGGTAGCAAAACTACTGTTTCACAGATATTTTTATTGATATATTATCACAGAATAATGGAAGATACTCAAAGATGACACCAGTTTTTATTTCTGTAACAAATGAAATGGCACTGATAAAAGGGAAACTGTTTAGTCCAGTGGAACTAAGGTCTGACTGTGAAAACTCTACAAATATTCTCAGTAAAAACAGCAACAGCACCTGTTTCCCAGATCAATTATTTTTATAGGTTGGTTAGGATAAATCTTTTGTTTCTTTCAGGCACCAGACACAGTGGCATAGTGCTATTAATACAGTATGTTGTTAAAAAAAAAGAAGCCATGTAAACCTACTTTCAGATTATTATCCAGTCTGCATATATGTCTTTATTCAAGCAAACTTCATTCTACTCCTCTTTACAAGCAATTCACTTAATTTCTGCTGAAAAATGGACTTTGTCTATATAACTGATTTACGATGGATCCTTCCTTTTGAGAGGAGGAAGGAAACATGGATCTGTTCTCCTACCATCAAAGCTTGTTGTGTGCTCTTAGTTATACGGACACCTGCAGAGTAGAGAACACAAAGTTCTTTCAGGTGAGAAGTTTTTCCCCTCTGTAGCATTCCTATCCTACTATGGATTAATCTCAGAACTATCTACTTTTGCTAACCATAGCAGGAAATTGTGTGACTAGTGTTGTAGTAAATGGCCAGATACATAAAGAAAGAAAATCCCTCTTAAACAGAAGACAAGCTTACAGAAACATTCATTGTAATATGAGAGATTGATGTTTTGTGCGTTAGATTTAAAATAGAAGTTTTCAGCCTTCACTTTAAACCCTAGATTTTTCAATAAAGATATCACTGTTGCCAGTAGCACTTCCAAGTGATCCTTTATCTTCCAGGTCGGAACACTAACATGTTTAATGTCTCACTGCAAAAATCATTAAATGTACAAAGTCTGAGGGTTAAAAATACTTACAGAAGGAAGGAAGGAAAAGTGGGCATATGATGATAAAGGGGTAAAAAAGATGTGGGTGGTGGGGTTTTTTTTGTTTGTTTGTTTGTTTTTTTTTTTTTGTTTTTCCGAGTCTGGTACATTATTTTAAGCAAACTTATAGTCAAGAAGAATATCGTGATGGGCAAGAATCCACACATGGTTTTGGTTCACTGTGACATGTCACCTTTCCAGAACATTGATTACTATATTTCAGAGTAAATAAAACAATTATTTTCAAAGAAATGTTGTAATCTGTAATTATAAATATTTTAAAATTATCTTTAATGTTTTTGCACGTGTTATTTTACTGTTTCTGCTTCGCTCCATCTGTTTTATCTAGCTAATATGATTCTTGATAGACACTGCAGAAAATAGAGGTAGTAAAGCAGTAGAGGCAGAGGGAATTAACTTGTTAAATCTTCCATTAGTTTTATTAAGCAGGTTGCTATAATCATATCCATGCCCTCCATTGCTTTTATCAGCTATGCATGTCACCCAGTAAAATTCCATGAACTGTATCTCCAGCAAGTGGTGCAGCAAAGAAAGAAGTTGAGCACTGAAAATGTAGGTGATGATGACAGAAAACAGACAACTTAAAAAGCGTTTACTGTAACTTCATATCCTCATGGACATTTTAAGTAAACCTGTAGTTAAGTTACTGCCAAAAGAAACAGATTTTCTTTCCTTACCCCAGGCTGTTAGGTTGCTGATTTATTTTTTTCCTTTTCCATGTAAATAAAAAAAAAAAAAAAAGTTTGTACTCAGATTACAGGACCAATACACATTAGAATTATCTTCTCTACATGTGCATGTTTTCTTGAATTAGTTTTGTTCTATATAAATGCCTGCTTTTCTTCACTGTCTGCAAAGGAAATCTAGGATGACTAACTCAGAGGTAGAAATCCGAATTACAGACTTCTTTGTTTGGTTAGATGGCTCTTGTCAATAATGTCTGGAGACAGCCCTAGGGTTTTTTGCACCTTAGCCCTTCATGGAAGGAAGTCACTGGGTTCTTGACAATTGGCTGGTAGTCAACCATCAAGAAGTTTAGCAGCAGCCCTCTGTCAAGTGGAAACTATTAGAGACTTCCATTAGGACTTCTGAGTAGAAGTAAATAAGTAATTGCTGTTCCCAGATGAGACATTAATACAGTTTGGGCCTAAGCAAATTACATTTCTTTATTTTCTTCCCTATTTTTGAGACAGCACTTTGATGCAGCATAGTATTTCATCCTGTCTACCTAATAGTGTTTCGCTGCTTGGCTCTCAAAATTTACCTTTACACAAACCATTAAGCTGGTGCAGAAAAGGACTTGAGACTAAAAGTTAAACTAAATAAAAACAGAAATACTGGATTTTTTTACTCCTACCTCCCCTGACCCCAACAAGAAAACATAAAGTACTGAATTATATGCTGGTGTTTCTAGATGACAGTAATGTAATGGAAATATGAAACTGTATTTTTCCTTTAGTTCATCATTAATCTAGACTAATCAAACCATGTTTTGTTTGCTTTATTCGTGATTAGAGAATACAATTATCATGTGAGAAAAAAGAAGTCACCAATGTTTTTAGTACCAAGCCAAGAAGATGTCATGCAAATGCACTTCCTAGACCCAATGTTCCTTAGCTCCTTCCAAGTATACTCATCTCTTCAAAGCTAATTTTCAGTGTGTTTGCCTCTAAATTATTATCAGATTATAAAAATAATTCTGAAATCTTTCACAACTTTTCTCCCTCTATTTTTGTTTTATTTTTTATATTTTATGTGATACCTGGCCATTTGAAAAGTTTAGTAGGCTTAAAAGAGATTATTTCTCATTTGACATCAGGATACTTTTTCAATTTATTACAGATCTATACATATCCTTATCTAGAAAGATTTATCTGCTATTGTGTTTTGGCAAAATTCTGGAAAAGAGGCCTTTGAATTTTAATAACATGAACATGGGATATGTCTTAAGCAAAGATAATAGTGATAATAGTATGAAAAAGAGATTAGTCAACAGTAATACACAACATAATTAACACTCTTAACTAGCTGGCTTTTAACTATTCTTTTTCACAAGTCTGTTTATTAAGGGGAAAGTCCAGCAAATCCTTGAAGTATGTGTTTATTTTCAGCCACGTATCATGCTTGAAACACATGCTGAAGTATTTTGACTCCGAATAAACAACAACAAAAAAGTATGTAAGATTATTGAAAAATAAAGGCTATTATGTAATATAATTCAAAATATTAAAATTATTTTCAGTGACTGTATGGATTTTTCAAATGTGCAACAAGTCAATGAATTTTCAGTGCACATAGCCTTTAAAAAGTGAACCTTTATGATTTTTCTTTTATATTTAAATTTTAATAAGTTTCTTCTCCAAAACCCATGCAATTTCAAAAAAGTAGCAACCTGCAGGTAACATTTGAAATTTTATTAAGTGCTTTGCTAAGGTGATATTTCAGCTTTTAAGTGTACATGGCACCTAATCTTTCACAAATTATTGACCATGTATTTGCTGTTACACTGAAACACTTAAAAAGACATTTATGTTTCTAAGATGCAATCACTATTTAGCACCTACTTAAAATGAATTTTATTACAAGGTAATAAACTGTAATCTCTTACTGGTTCCATATTAACATAAGGAAAAAATCTGTATTGTGGGGGTGACTGAGGACTGCTACAGATTTCCCAAACAGACTGTGGAAACACCACACTCAGAGGTACTCTAAAACTGTCCAGATATGGTTCTGAGCAACCAGCGCTAGGCTACCCTACTTGAGAAGGAGATTGGATAAGATGACCTCCAAAGCCTAACTCCAACCTCAGTCATTCTGGGATTCTGTGATACTCCATGACAGAGCTAAAAACAACTCTGTTTTTGAACTGTAATTTTTCACATAATCATGGCATCATCCTTACTTGAAGCCACATTTATACCAAATGGATTTTGTTGATAAGGTTTTGTTGGGTATTTGTCAGTAATAGTTCTCACTGTTTTCTCTTTTCTTATTTAGGTACTTAAAAAAAAAAAATCATATGTGGAATTTGACTGGCTACATACAGATATCAAAATAGAATCTATGAATCATAGCCAGAAAGGCATCTCTTTCCTTCCCAGATTATCAAGTGACCTGACATGACAACTTCACCTGCAGATGTCCAAATTTAAGGCAGATGGATTTCACCTTAATGATCTTCTAAAAAAAGTTGTAGCATTGTATCAACAAAAAAAATCACAGAATCATAGAATGATTTGAGTTGGAAGGTACCTTTAAAGATCACCTAGTCTGACCTCCTTACCATGAACAGGGGCATCTTTCACTAGATTGGGTTGTTGAAATCCCCATCCAGCCTGACGTTGAACACTTCAAATGATGGGGCATTCACAGCTTCTCTGGGAAACCTGTTCCAGTGTCTCACCACCGTCCTCATAAAAAATTTCTTGCTTATGTCCAATCTGAACCTTTCAGTTTAAAACCATTGTCTCTTGTCCTGTCACTGCAGGCACGGGTAGAAAGTTTCTCTTTGTCTTTCTTATAAGCACCCTTTAAGTATTGAAACCCTGCAATAAGTTTTTCCTGGACCCTTCTCTTCTCCAGACTTCACAACCCCAACTCTCTCAGCCCCTCTTCATAGGACATGTATTCCAACCCTCTGATAATTTCGTGGCCCTTCTCTGGACCCATTCCAACAGATCCATGCCTTTCCTTGGCTGAGGACTCCAGAGCTGGATGCAGTATTCCAGGTGAGGTCTCACAAGAGTGGAGTAGAGGGGCAGAATGACCTCCTTCAACTTGCTGGTCATGTTATTTTTTATGCAGCCCAGATAATAGATGACATTCAAAAATGAAATGTCATTAACTTTGCACACACAAATCTTAAAAAAAAATAATAAATGTCTTTTATTTATTATTTTTAAAATTAAATATCTCAATTTTTTGTTGGAGAAGTCTCAGAATATAAGAATCTCTCATACTTCAGAGGGAAAAACATGAGTAGTAACCAAATTCAGCAATATGGATCATGATTCATCTTTGACATACAGAAATTCTACTTTGTGAAACTAAATTAAATGAAACTAGACTGTAAAGTAATTAGATATTTAACAAAATGCAAGAGACAAAAAGCCGTCTCTTGCTTGAGTGTTTTAAAAAATAACTTTCTAAGTGAAAGCAATATACCAATACAAAAAAAATCAGCATTCTTCTATATGTTCATATGCTTTTTTCCTTTTTTTTCCTCTCTTTTCTATTCTTGAAAGTACGTTTGTATTAAAACATTACCAATGTCCTGAAGGCTAAATGAAGTATTCAAACATCAAACCTGCTTGAAATCAGGTCTTGAACATTATCATGTACTCCCCACTATTCCTAGACAAAGTGAGAATTTAAAAACCAATTCAGAATAAATATTTGACTCAGACCTTGTATAGATGTGCATTAAAACCAAACAAGATAATAAAACATCAGGCTTACTTATTTCCTCCAAAGCCCACAGTGCTCTATTTCATCTTCCTGCTTGGTTCTGGAAAAGACAGGTGTGACTGCATCCTTTTTTAAAAATACATGACTAACAGCTTTTACCTTCTGTGACTGCAGAAGAGCTCTTTCAGCTTTTCTGAACTACTGTTTAGTCCAGGATCAAAATGCTGAATATTTTTCTACTGACATAATTCAATGAATGTGCCTCACAGCTAAGAGTTAAAAAGGTAGTTAAGACAAGTAAAAGAAGAGCACTATTACTGTTTTTTCAAATCTGTCAAGATATCAACTACCTCACCAAAAAGTCATACAAATTTCATTGCTGCAGTTAATAGCGCATATGTGCAAATGCAGCATTAAAAGTCTCAAGGGTATCATGCAATAGCCATTCGCACATGGATTTTGGTAAAGTAGAAAAACAGATCACTGAAGCAAACCTAGCTCTTGAATGAGGACAGATTTTTCCCTCAGTTTGCTGAAAAGGTTATTTTGCAAGGTTTCTTGCAGAAGAGAGAAACCCAAAACAAAATTCAGCTTTCCATAGAGCATTTTTGGTAAACACAAGTTTGACGTAAATCAAGAATCATAATTTTTAAAATAACACACAGGACTCTTTCCAATTGCGGTCACATCAGAAGTGATTTATCTATATTTTAAGAGAGAGCCGAGGAGGACATGAACTGTGCTGTTCAGAACTGCTTGTCCTCAGTAAGGATTATTCAGACCTCTAAGCACGGCTGGCAGCTCATCACACAATGAAAGTTGTGCTGATGCGAAAGTAGCTCTGATGATAGCTCACATATACATTCAGACAGCTCCATTTCATTTTGCTATTGATTGACTGCAGACACTTTACACAATTTCTCTTAAAACTGTTAAATTGGTTGACCAAAGCCCAGTAATGTCTTTCATCACATTTCCAGCTACTAATGCTGTTTGATGACCAAGGCAATAAATCAGCTGTAACTTTTGGAACTTGTTTAAGCCCTGTGCAAAGACTTTTCTTATATCCTCTACTATTAGTCATTTCACTGATTTCTTCTCTGTTGCATTTCAATAATATTTTCTGTGAGAATTTAATAGGAAAAATAGAAACAGGCTCAAATATGGCTTCTGTTGTGAGGGGTTGTTTGTTTTTCCCTCCATCTAGAGTTTTCAGAAAGACATTATAAAAGTTTTTGAATATCCATTTTCTTAAAAATGAAGCTGTCTTGCCAAAATAGTAAAAACACCACAAGAAATTTAGTGGCAAAAACATAATACTATCAGCACACAGAATTCATTCCAAATGCAAGACCAACCTTATTTTCAAGGAAAACAATAAGGTGATTGATCTTAAAGTTCATTGACATTTCATCAATACTGTGAAAAATCCCTTAATGTGTGAATATACATTATAGAAAGAGATACTAAAGTAAAACCAAGTGAGAAAATATAAGAAGTTTGTTTCCACTGATTCCATTGGGAACATAAACTGACTATACGTCACAGGATTCAATTAAGCTTATGACATTTTACTGTATCTATAGGAAAACACACTATAAGAATATACGGTAGACATGCATAAACAAACCTGTGATCAAATGAACTTGAAAGATTTTTCTCTTTTTATCCTTTCTTGTTCTCCTTCTGACAAAGGTTAAAAGAAAGAATAATAGAGGCTGTTTATTTTGCAGAGTCACTAGAAGCACAGTTTGAGGTTCTATGAAGATAGGAGAACAATTCTGTTGCCTAAATATGGGTATCTAGAGCCACTAAATGAAACATATATATATATATAAAAAAAAACCCTGTGTTGTGGTCCCAAGTTTTAATGAAGTATTAAGCACATCTTATAAATTCCTGGCAATATTAATATTGCAATTTTAGCAAATTCCACTGTGTAGGGTTTTTTTCCCTTTCAATAAGGTATGGGGTTTCTTGTTAAATGGTATACCATGTGATCTGAAAATATGAAATTTTAAGTATATCTGGGAAACTGCAAGAATCTTTCCAACTAATGGCTTTGAAGTGTCATCTACCTTTAATTAAATAATCACCCATATTTTTCACCGTATTTTTCCCGATGAAAATCTTCTAATATACACAGCTCTGTTGTCATGATGTCTAACAATGATGAAGAGGGAGAAACATGTAGCATTAAGCGATAACCTCCACCATCTAGAATACCTTTAAATTTCTGCAATGATTGGGGATTTTTTTCTTTTTTTTTTTTTTTTTTTTTTTTTTTTTTTTTTTTTTTTTTTTTTGGTTAAATAAACTCTGACTTGTCCATATTTGTATGATTTCATCTCACAGAACAAGTCATCTGTCAAGAGAAAATATGCTGTTGTTGACTGTCAAGCTTAACTAGCATCAGTGGGAGAAATCCTAACTCTCTAGACATTCATAGCAAGTTTTGTTGCTGACTTCAAACAAAACTGAAATTTATCATGTTTCTTAAGAGAAAGGTACAAAAATGTGAATGTGAAATTATATAACTTTCTAAGGAAGGTCATAAATCTGTGAATAATTATTTATACAACTTCAAGATTATCAGTATCCTTCCATTTAATGTAGAACAGAGAGAGATATAGAATGGGGGTTATGTGTGTTTTTTCAGGCTGCAGTATACTATAACTGTGTATGGTTTGTGTGCTTGCTTTTGGGAAATTAATTTAGCTTCAGAAGCCTTTCTGCTATGCTTGTAGGCTATATTTTTGGGACCATTCTTTAATAAGTGTAGATTTATCAGAAAATTATATCTAAAACTGTATGTCACATCCCAATTTTCTCCAACCTCCACTCGCCACCCCAAAACTGAACATTCACAAATCCCAGTACAATACCATTAACCCCTTTCGTCTATTCATCCTCACATATAGACTACAACTAATCAGTTATTGGCTTAGTTCCTTAACAGAAAAAAGCGGTAGTGCTGTGTAGCAGCTGGGGAGTATATAACAGTCTCCTAGAACTTGAAGGAAAGCAGATTTGGGCTATTTGCTCAACTTCCTTGTCTGTGTTTAGCATTGACCATATTCTGATTAGTGCTATTTATTCTTTCTGTAAAAACACATTAGAGAACATTGAAGCTATGATTCTACATAAAAAAAATCACTAATAATTGCATTCCAGAACTGCACTTTGCATAAATATGGAATAATTTATATTGGAAGGGACCTCTGGAGGTACAATTCCCTAGCCAAAGTAGTGTCAGATTATATTAGATTGCTTAGGGCACATCGTTCCAAGGATGGAGACTCCACAACCTCTCTGGGCAGCCTGTTCCACTTTCTGACCAATGTCACTGTGATTTTTTTCTTTATATGAATTTGGAATTGTTGTCGCTGCAACTTGTGCCTGTTGCCTATCACCCTTTCACTGCTCAGCTCTAAGAAGGGTTTGACAATTTTTATTCTCTATTATTACTCATCAGGTAGCTAAAAACAAGCAATTGCTTCTTCTGTGGGCAGAGGGTGGGAATTAGGTCTCTTCTTCAGGATGAATAAATCCAGGCTTCTCAATCTCCCAGTCCAAGACCCCAGACATCTTTGTGGCCTTTTCTTAAACTTATATCACTTTGCCAATACTTTGCTTGTATCTGGGTGCTCCAGACTGTATCAATACCAGGCGCTACTACAGACGCAGTTGTACAAAAAGTGACTAGTGAAGGATAATAACTTCCTTGGACCCACCACCACAAGGGTGCCCAGCTCAGTCACATTCCACTTGATCTCCACCAGGACCTCAATCTACATTTCTGCAAAGCTATTTTCTAGTATTGATGGATAATATCCATTTCACTGTTATTGTGAAAGATATCAAGTCTGATATGTCTATCCATAAACTAAGTGGAAGTTAACTGTAATTTACAGAGAATTGTAAGGGAAACCGGCTTATCCCAGGTGATGATCTTTTTGGATCAATATTTTTGTGAAGACGCAAGATGGCACTTTACCCGGATCAGGTTGTCCAATTTGAGTAAAGAGAAGGTAGCTTGATGTGTTGTGTGAAACTGCTTGTAGAAATGAATACATACAGAGAAAGAACATGAGACAATTGAACAAATGAAATATTAGAGGATGTCCTGGGTCCAGCTGGGATAGGACCAGCTAGTGAAACATTATTCTGAGGTAAAGAGATGAATAGAAGAAGATAATAGATGAAGTATAAAATGATGAGCAGTTAGAAGATATTGAACAAGAATAAAATGGAAGTGGTAAGCCTGAAAGCATAATACAGTAAGTTCACCAGAGATCCAAACCAGAAATTGAATGTAAGAGGAAAGAAAAATCAAAGAATGTAAACAGCAGAAGAATATGATAGCAGAAATGTGTCACGGACTTTGTGTGAGGAGATAAGTATGTGACTGGAAGATCTGAACTAAAGATGTTGGCAGTGAGATACAAGTGTTGACAAATTACTAAGGATATGAAATGAACAACTGATGGAAAGAAGATTTTGAAAAGCTGCACAATATGCAATCACAGTAGCTGAAATAAGCCCGGAGGACTTACTCTCAGGAGAGAAATCCCTGAAGTAAATGAGGGAAAACAAATCTCAGAATATTTGTAAGAAAAAAGTAAAAATATCAGTACAAAGTTTGATAAATATGAATCCAGGAAAGGGAAATAATACAGACTAAAAAATAGGAGACTTCTGTGATCATGCAAAAAAATATGAGAAATACAAGAAATACTACATCCAGATGTTTAACACCAATTCCAGAAAAGAGCAAGCAAGAGCAAATGACATAATCAATCTACAAGAAAGGAGAGAACAAGTGAAAGAACTATTGAATATTAACTTATCAATTCTACTGGCATTTACAAGGATGCTAGAGAGGTGAATGAAGAAATACCTGTCAGTGACTTTTCCAGGAGAGTGAAGAATAATATAGATCAGATTCTTGTGATAACACAGATTTTGGAAAATATCACCTCTTAGGTAACCTACTACAGTAACTCCATGGGTCTCAAAGAGGCTTTAGATTACATTTCAAATAAAAGAATATAGAATGCCCAGCAACATAATAATGAGTGACATTTCCAAGCAGATAAGCTTGTTGACACAAAATGTCTTCAGAGAATTTGTTACAGCAGCAACGAGAGCTGAGAAGCTGACCAGGTGATTACAGGCCAAGAGAAAACAAAGACAAAGATGTTACCAAATGTGTTCCTTTTAGTGATGAAAGTAGAAAAAGCTTTTGTACTTAGAGACAAAAAAGGAAAATTCATAGTATGTGAGGTCAGTGATACAACCAAAGGGGAAACCTTAGACGTACAAATGATGTTGACTTCATAGTCCTGTTCATAGAGAATGACAAGACAGGTTCATTAAAGCCATGAAGAAATTACTTGAAATCAAGATAAAGCACTGAATTAAAAAAAAAGGTGAACAAATCCTAAAAGTCAAATGCGTGCTAAAATACTCAGGAGGAAGAGGTCTCTCCAGTTACAAGAAGGAAGAGCATAAGTAAGAAAGGAATTAGCTAGCTTTATACTAAAAGATTCAGGAACACTTCAGCTTTCAAGGTCATGATCCTTGGATGAGGAAAATTATTATCATTTATTTATTAAACTTTAAAAATAGGCCAACCCCTAAAAACATCCAAAATCCTTGAGAATGAGTCTTTTTTTTTTTTTTTTTTTTTTTCTCCTGGGCTTTCTGGACTGTTGTAGCATTCATATTAATCCCATCCTTGAGAACATACTCTGCAGTTTTGATGTACATCTGCATTCAAGCTATTTAATCTTGTTGTGATTGTAACACAACTTCCCCTTTTATCTTTGGTGACAAAATAAACTTTTTTTAGAAATTCCCACATTAACTCTGGTAGGTGTACCTTGGCTGGTCATCAGGTGCCCACCAAGATGCTCTGTCTCTCTCCCTCCTTAGCAGGATGAGCTCATGGATCAAAATAAGGAAAGGGAGGTTGCTTACGAATTACCATCACAAGCAAAACAATCTTGACTTGGTGGAAGTTAATTTATTGCCATTTAATAACGGAGTAGGATAAACACTAAAAACACTTTATTCGCACTCTTCCTTCTTTCCTGGTTCACCTCCACTTATAACTTTTCATCTTCCCTCCCCCTTGAGTGGTGCACGGGGATGGGGACTGGGGCTTGCAGACAGTTCATAATGGAAAGTTCTCCTTAGGATCTGTTATTCTCACATAGGACTGCCAGTAGTGCACCAACCCGTATTTCTAAGGATGGTCAGAAAAAGGCCCATAGCTGGGCAAGGTGGGGGACACTGGAATAAAGAAAAATCTTTAAAGTGCTGGGTCACTTCTGACATACCTACTGTAAGAATTCACTCCAGCTCAAAGCCAAGGAATCTGGGGTGCCACTGAGGAGAGAAAGGAGAGGCTGGTATTACTTGCAATATCTTCCCCTTTTCCTTTCCTTTTTTGATAGCCGTGTTCAGTTAAGACCAGGGCTATATATCGTTTGACCACTTAAATCATACCAGAGCTACACAGTCAGCGCCCTGCAGTGAACCTGGCCAGAATTATTTACTATTGCAACAAATCACCCTACAGGCTTAAAATGCACAAAAAGCATTTTTAGCAGCTCTCTGTGAGATGTAGGCAACACAGATTCCGTGTTGTAATACAAGAGGAGTAGCAGATATATCTGTCTGTACTAAACCTGTCTAAGCAGGCATGGAATCTCTTGCTGAAGGAGGATTAGCTTCTTGTCAGGTATTAAAATCTATAATCAGAAATATAATAACTCAGTGGCCTTGGTGGGTATTTTTGTGCAGTACGTAAGGGATCTAGAAGGTCTGTTGAGAAGACAAAAGTTTTGAAATGGGAAAATAATTAAGTGCTATCAGCACTTGAGCAGTTAAGGGTTAAGAAAACCATGAGTTAGGCATGTGGATTTAAAAGTTTGAGAGGGGCTAATAAATAATGGCAAATGAAATACTATAATTAAGCCATTGGTATTTCTCAGAAATCATACAATTTTTTGGGGGACCAAAATTTCACTGGATTCCTAACTCATTGGCCAAATAGACTGAAAAATCTATATACTGCTGAACAACAATTGTCTTTTGACTGGGTACTTTAATAAATGTTACTGGACATTTTGATGAAGGCATCACTGCTTATTGTAGTTGGCTTAAGAGTGATGCTTTAGCTTCATGACAATATTCAAAGTTCAGAACTTAATTTACATTTCACATTGTAGCTTTTGTTTTTTATACAGAATTGCACTGCAAAAACATGTTTTGGATATTTTTAGGTAAGTTTTCTTGTTCCCATCTGCTTAGAGAAGTCCAGTCTGGGTGTCCAACCCTTGACAAACAATTTAGTAGGGGGGGGGGGAATAAAAAAAAAAAGCTTCTGCAATATGGCTTAATGAAATAGAACACTTCAAGAAAAAAATATTTTGCAAATATCCTGATATAAAAGCTTCAGTCTAAAACTTTGTTATTTTAATTTTATTTATCCAGCAGAAAAAATTTTTTTACTGACAAAATGTCAACAGAATCTGTACACTACTATTCACTCAGTGAGCAAGCACTATAAAAAGATTTATCTTGTGTGAAAAATCAGTTGGAAATAATTCTGTATAACATTTATGGGACAGCAAGAATGTAACTAGCCACAATTACCTGATTTTTCCACTCACCTGAAATGATTGCACCAAAATGAAATGACTGTGCCATTAGGATTTATTTTTTCAGTAGTTTATCTTATCTAGTAACAGACAGAAGTACCTGTGAATCAGTGAAAATGCATTTATTTTCATTATTGCATTTACATGCAAAATGCAAACTTGAAGTAGTAAATTTCTGTGGATCTTAAGATTACGTCAATAACAAGAATATTCACAGCTGTCCTATTTATTTACTAGCTAATGACAATGTCAAATACTGAAATAGATCTGCAAAGAAGTTTCAGGCTTTAAAATTCTAGGCAAATGCTAAATTATAGAGTGATTAATTAATTATATTAATATTTTTTCACAAAGAAAGTAGAAACAAAATGTATGTGTGTGTTTCTACTGTGATATTATTATTAATATTTTATAGAATTATAAGATTCCCTATTAAAAAAAAGCAAATGCTGCTCTCTGTGCCATAGGACTTATAAAGCCCATTTTCTTATGAGTTTATATTGTCTATTTGCTTCATGCTCTGCTGCAGCCAAATGCCTATGACAAGAACTCATACCTAGAATGTTATTTTTTCCCATTTCCCTCAGTCCATGCTACAGAATGCATGTAACTTCAAGATCCTCAACTAGTTGAGCAAGCAATCACAGATCTGTATCTGCTTTGGAACTGTGCTTCTGCCTGCCTGGCAAATATCAGTATAAAGGAGGAATTATTTATCTTCTTTTCTCAGTGCAAGGATAGCAATATCTTTATGCTCTACTTCAGTTCTTATGGCACTTTAAAACATCTAGAGTGGGATTTAGGTCTCTAATGGCTCAAAACCAATAACCTTAAGGCAGGTTCCTCCTATCAGCCAAGGTCTATAGGATAACAGAGAAATCAGAGCAGATTTGTCATAGAGCATGCAGAGTATCCCAACACAATTCTGGGCTGGTAACTGGAGGTCAGGATGGCAATGCATGCTTAGGGAACACTGAATATGGAATTCTCCATGATATCCTGGTCTCTCAAATCTCATTATAATGGTGATGGTCAACAGAGTTACATTTGAAGCTGGAACACTACACAGTCTACTCTAAAGTGAATACTTACTAAGAGATTGCACAACAACCTTACATGTAGATGTGTAAATTTGTGAGTATAAATTTAGATGTCTGTGGTCTGGATAATGAGGTTATGATTCAATTCATCTGTATGTCTACAAGTGGGGAAAAACATTTTTATCAACCTGGACAACCTGGTGATGAGAGCTTTGAACAAGGCACATCAAGGGAAGGACATGATGACTCACAGTCAAGTGAGAAAGCAGTGGGCCAAGTTGGCAAGCAAAGGGTGGAGGATTATATGGATGAAAGAAATCTTGAAATAATAAAAAAAACCCAACAACCAGGAATGAAGGGGGGCCACACAAATTCGGATGTGTTGAGAGGACAGGATTATGAGGTAAGCTCTCACACCTTTTTTCTGGTAAATCAACATGACTTGGTGCCCCTCTGAAGTACCTAAACACTTAATATTTGTTGTGTTATTGGTCATCTGAGTTTTAGCAAACTTTCAGCAGTACCTCCCATAACATCCTCGTTGACAAATTGATGGAATTCTAAATGATTGGGAAGTGGATTAAAAACTGCCAGGCTCAAAGAATTGTGATCAGCAACATGAAAATCCCTCTGGAGGCCAGTCACTGGACTTGCACTCCAGGGGTCAATACGGGGGCCAATAACTCCACTAACGGCCTGGATGACTGGATAGAGTGCATCCTCAGAAAGGATTATGTGCAGATGATTCAAAACTTTGATGAGTGGTTGATATGCTGGATGTTTGTACTGCTATTCAGAGGGACTTTTATAGGCTGGAGAAATGAGCTGACAGGAATCTAGTGAAGTTCAATAAAGGGAAATGCAAAATCCTGTCCTTGGGGATGAGTAACCCTACATTCCAGGAAAGGCTTGGAGCTGACTTCCTGGAAAGCAACTTTACAGTGATGACCTAGGAGTCCTGGTGAACAGAAAGTTTAATGTCATCTAGCAATGTTCTTTTGCAGCAGAGAAGACCAACAGCAACCTAGGTTACACTAGGAAGAAAATCTCGAGTAGGTCAAGGGAGATAATCCCTTCTCTTCAGCAGTGGTAGGATCATATTTGGAGTCTTGTGTCCAGTTCTGGGCTCCCCAGTAAAAAGGAGACATAGACAGACTGGAGTGAGATAATGGAGGAAGGAAGGAAATGGAGAATCTGTTATAAGAGGCTGAGACAGCTGTGGTTCTTTATGCCTGGAAAAGGCTCAGGGGGCTTCTTATAAGCATGCCTAAATACATAATGGGGGGAAGTAACCTGATCCTTCTCAATGGTACCTAGTGAAAGGACAACAGACAATGTCACAAACTGAAATACAGGAATTACATTTAAACATTCAATAACCAACTTTTTTACTATGAGAGTGGCCAAACACTGGAACAGGTTGCTCAGAGAGGTTATAGAATCTCCATTCTTGGAGTTATTCAAAAATAGACTGGACATGGTCATGAGCAACATGCTCTTGTTGACTTTATTCTTGACACCCCCTTGTTAGGATATACAGAGAGATGGATATATAAATACAGATTAATATCTATTTATATTTCCTTATCATCAAAAATAACAAAATAAGTTTATATAAAAATAGAGAGCAATGGTACCACTTCAAACTTCAACTATTTCATATTTGAAGTAGATCAAGTATCATCACTATAATTTTAATTGCATTTTTTTGTTGCATATTGTACTCATCTTTAATGAGATTACTTGCATTTGATTGACTTTTGATATTGTATCATGGTGTATTTCATATGGTTATTCTAACCAATCTTATTTATGAGTTTCTTTGTTAAATTATAGTGCTAGTGACCCAAGACTTTGCCCCATTTTACTTTTCAAGGCTTCATCAATGATTAATAGAAATGACAGGTTACTCTAGAAGGTAAGGTATTCTTTTCCGTATTAGGCAGCCATGATAGTTAAGTTGAATGGCCATTTGGAGAAAGTTATTTTTCCCTTTGAAAATAAGAAGGTTCTGTATATCTAATAAAATAAAAAGATTTTTTTTTGTTTTTTTGGATGCCTAAACTTAAGTGAGATGAAAGTCAATGTTAATGCTTAAAACTGTTATGTAACTTGCTATTACCGGAAACTAAGGTTTAGAGATCAGATTTGGCACACTGCATGAAATTTCTTACCCAGAGAAAAAGAAGGGGAATCCCTTTGCTCTACTAGCAAATTGATTTTTGTTTTTAACAGTATAAAATACTTGTATGTGTGACTTCAAAAGCTCTTTCTTATTTTCTCTGTAAGCGAAGTGTCTAAGTAGAATTCAGAACTAGATATGTAATGGTAGAACCTTCATCCAAGCACTACATAGTGTAAACAGCTATCTGAACATTTCCAGATTAGAACCTTGCCCTTTGCAAACATATTTGATACATACAGAGGGCCTTTTGGCTGATTATTTTCTATCACATCTGTTCGGATGGCAATATGCCCATTCACTAGCTCATCAACCCTTGTCCAGGGGTAAAGCTGCCAACTAAGCAAACACTAGTTAAAAAAAGACCAACCAAGAAAATGCAATAGACTAAAATAACAGACTTGAAAATAAAAAAAAAAATAGTAAGCTCCATAAATACCTCAAATATAGGTAGTGTTTGATAATATTGAACACGAAACTTGGAGGAGTGGGACAGATAGTTTTCTGAGATAAGAGTACACCAGAGTTGCTGAAATACTACCTGAAGTAACGAGCAACATGTTTAGTTAAAGGTATCATGGTAGGGGCAAATACATGTGCAAATAAGTACAAAAATAAATACTACCTTTGTTAACAAATTGTTTTGAGAACATAATAATCGTGCTGCTAGTAAGATCAATAAGCAAGCAGATGGTGATGCGTGTATTTGTAGTACTTCACTTAGCCAGCATTTGAAGTACTTTAATTAGCTCAGCTATCCAACCCTCTTTCTCCCCCATGTCATTCTTCACGTATTCTGTCAATAGACAAGAAAATATTAGAATTATTAACCTTATGATAGAGATTGAAAAAGTGGGACACGATGATACAGAGGTAATAAAACAGTTTATTTATAATTTCAGTCATGGAATATAATTTCAGAGAGAAAAAAAAGCAATCTACAGAGTGCTTACAGCTACACTATATAAAGAGATGCTAGAAATTTAGCAAAAGCAGAATAAAACTGTATTTATAATCACAATAATTATTTTAAGTTAGACTAATAAACAGCACAGGTATTTAACAAGATCCTCTAAGTTACTATTCTTGAAGCTATTTGGAGTAGTTACTAACAAAAATCACAATAACTGCTGTCTGGAGAATAGTCCTGGGTAGAAAAAAAGGGGTTTTCCATTTTAGATTTCTCCAATTCTTTCACCATACAACAACTCTTTTACTTAAAATGTTAGCAAGCAAAAAGAAAGAATGTGAGTGCAAGCTTGGTTCTCACAACAGACTTTCAGAACTTGCTATGAATGAACTTATTGTATAAAAAAAGTTAAGAAAAGAAGTGAGAAACTCTATGCAGACTTTCTGAACTTAACATGTGTATCCTGATTTATAATTCCTAGTCTAATCAAAATAACTTATTACACTAACAATGAATTAATGAAGACAATATTTCATTCCTTCTTTAAAAAAAATCAGCTATGTCAAACTCTGTTACCTTGCCCTGGAATTACTTTTCTGTGGATTATAGTAAAATCACCTGTCTTCCTCAATATGAGGATGTACTCGTGATGTTCTGTACACATGTAGTTTGCATGGAGTCTCTGCCAGCGTGTGAAGGACTTTCACATCTACTCTAGTACATGTCAGTCCAAGTGCTGGCTGGGAACCAAAGTACTTAATTGTCATGCTTGCTTCAGTGATTTTCTTCATGAAAATATTTAAAGGTTCGTTTTGTAAGCAAATCTGCAACTTTATTTTATCTTTTTTTTTTTTTTTTTTTTTTTTTTTTTTTTTTCCTAAATTAACACCCAGGACAAAACCAATTGTCTACAATGAACTAAAAGTTGCAATCTATGGATATATGTTCAAACTTTATCTACTGCTCCTTTGTAAAGCTTAACAAAGTAAATAGATTGTGTTGCAACAGAAAATAATGGTAAACTTATACTAAAAATTTTCAATTCAAAGTTTTGTCTACTTAAGTAACATCAGAGCAAGTCTATTAACCCTAGTAACACATACAATACCACACTAAAATGAGAATATATACATTACTTGGAAGGCAAAACTGTTACTGTTACTGTTACTGGCTTGATTTTAACCTAGTTAAGTTTAGGTTATACTCTGAAAAATCTTGTTAGAACTCTAATCATCCTCAGAAAGTCAGTGTGAATATGTGGGCATCTCAAGAGAGCAATCATCATGCCTAAAATTGCTTCGAGAGTTAGCTTTGTCTTTCCATAGAGAGAGCTTGCAAACAGGACACCAAGCAAGATGTCTTGACTGAATGCTTATGGATAGCTCACAGAATGAATGTGAGCCTTGTTCCATGCTTCATGGGCCACAAGTTTTAACACACAAAACTACAATGAAATCCAGTACAGGCAATGGGTTATTCAACAGAAGTAAACTTAGCAACAGAATTTAGTTCCAGATTCATACAACTAACTTGCAAGTTAGGTGGCTTCATAATCCATATAGTCAATATATTAATATTGAGGTATAGTCAGTACTGTTAACAATCTCAAGAGCAATCCATTTAATTATAATGTAAGCACCCATATGGGTCAATTGGACAGCTCTCTACAATCTGTTAACTAGATTCACTACATGCATCTCCATTAAGTGTAAAGGGAATTTATATCTAGCTCACATACAAACATCTTTATTAAAGATACATAAAGTTAGGGTAAACTGAATTTGTTAACTTTGTGAGATGGATAACATTGATAAATCTTACTGTAGGTGACATTAAAATAGCACACTTTCAGTATCTAAAATACTATGGATCAGATTTAACTGGACTGAGAAGCAATGCTAAGCATTATCATACAGGGCAAGATCTAGATCCAAATAGAGAGGTAAGTGCAGAGGTAAATGCCTGTCTGCTATGTAAGTCCTGACAACAGTGCATCTGACCTGTCCTTTAGCAACCCTGTAAATTGCTTCAGCTCATTTAAAACCTTTCTTAGTCAACTGTTGGGTTTTTTTCGGGTTTTTTGTTTGTTTTGGTTGGTTGATTGGCTTGGTTTGTGGTTTGGTTTTTTTTGTTTTTTCTTTTGTTTTGTTTTTTGGTTTGGTTGTTTGTTTTCTCCTTTATACTACAATCTGTGTTCCTGAAATATCCAGGAGAGATATCAACCCAAACTTTGTCGTTACTTATGTTTAGGCAAAGAGCCACTCAATAAAATTTGTCAGAAAAATCTATTATGGTAAAAGTACAGTTAACTCTATCACACTGCAGCAATATTAGTACTTACATTGCATCTTTTATAAAGTACTTAACTGGCCATAACATATACTTACAAAAACAGGAAAACTAAGAGTTCAAAACTATAGCTTCCATTCATTGAGACCTGGACAGGCTGGAGATTTGGGCGGGGGAAAATTTAATGCAATTTAACAAGAGCAAGTGTAGAGTCTTGCATCTGGGCAAGAACAACTCCAGGTACCAGTATAAGTTGGGTACTGACCTGTTGGAGAGTAGTGTAGTGGAGAGGGACCTGGGGGTCCTGGTGGACAGCAGGATGACCATGAGCCAGCACGGTGCCCTTGTGGCCAAGAAGGCCAATGGCATTCTGGGGTGTATCAGAAGGGGTGTGGTCAGTAGGTCGAGAGAGGTTCTCCTCCCCCTCTCCTCTGCCCTGGTGAGACTGCATCTGGAATATTGTGTCCAGTTCTGGGCCCCTCAGTTCAAGAGGGACAGGGAAGTGCTGGAGAGAGTCCAGCGCAGAGACACAAAGATGATGAAGGGAATGGAGCATCTCCCTTATGAGCAAAGGCTGAGGGAGCTGGGTCTCTTTAGCTTGGAAAAGAGGAGACCGAGGGGTGACCTAATCGATGTTTATAAATGTGTAAAGGGTGTCTGTCAGGAGGATGGAGCCAGGCTCTTCTCTGTGACATCTAGTGATAGGACAAGGGGCAATGGGTTCAAGCTGGAACATAGGAGGTTCCACTTGAATATGAGAAAAAACTTCTTCACGGTGAGGGTGACAGAGCACTGGAACAGGCTGCCCAGAGAGGTTGTGGAGTCTCCTTCTCTGGAGACATTCAAAGCCCACCTGGATGCGTTCCTGTGTGATCTGATCTAGGTGTTCCTGCTCTGGCAGGGGGATTGGACTAGATGATCTTTCGAGGTCCCTTCCAATCTCTAACATTCTGTGATTCCGTGATTCTGTGAATAAAATCTCCACAAGCCTTTATTCTCCAAGCTAAACATTTCCAGGTCTCTCAGCCTTTCCTCATATGAGAGATGCTTTCAGTCTCTTCATCATCTTTGTGGATTTTCACTGGTCTGTCTCGAGTATGTCCATGTGTCTCTTGTACTGGGGTACCTAGAATTGGACACAATTTTCCAGGCTGTGACCATGCCAGTGCTGAGTAGAGGGGAAGAATCACCTCCCTTGACCTATTGGCAACACTCCTAATGTAGCCCAGGATACCATTAACCTTCTTTGCTGTGAGGGCAAACTGGTGGCTTAGGTTCAAACTGATGTTCACCAGGACCCCCAGGTCCTTTCCTGCAAAGTTGATTTCCAGATGGATGACCCCCAGTGTGTATTGGTGCATGGAGTTGTTTGCACTTCTCCTTGCTAAATTCTCCAGCCTGCCTTAAGCATTAATAAATTTTGAATCTTTTCCATTTAAGAGACATTTAAAAATTTTCAGATTTGTTTCAGATAGCTAAGAATCCGTTCAAATTCTCAGCACCTTCACTGAACCATTTAACACATCCCTAATGAGAAATGTTTGCAATTTGCAAGGTAAATTTACATAACAAACCATTTCAAGTACTTGTTTAATTTATGTTAATTATTCTTTTTTTTTTTTTTTTGCTGTCCATATTTTAAACTTCTGTCCTCATTTTAGTTTGTGACCCTTTATATACTCAACACCTGGATACTAATATATTTTACATTTGCTGAAGCATGCTTGAAAGTACATATCCTACTACAAAAGGCACAATATTTTTGTCTTCCTTGGAGCTTTGCACAGACTTCTGTTTCAGTACTGTTTCTACAATTACTGTATTGAATTCTGTGTAAAGCTGAGCTTAAGGAAAAGCTATAACAAGAAGTTGTGGAGTTCTTTTCAATATATATAAAACCAAAAATCAGTTTTTGCATTTTTAAGTCATTGAAAACATGATTTTGTTTTCATTTTTTTTTTAAATTCTTTTACACTTCTGTGAGGTACTGTCCTGGTTTAAGCAGAGTGGTTTTTTTTGTTTTTTTTTTTTTCTCTTCTTCATAAATAGCTAGCAAGAGGCTGTGTTTTGGATTTATGCTCAGGAGAAGAGCTGATAAGAACAATGTTTTGTTCTGCTGCCAAGGACAGCAGACCAGGGAACAAGGACGGCTGCTTGCTAGCATACGATTTGCTCTTAGGTTAAGACTGAAACTCAGAACAGCCAATAATTTATTCCATATCATACACGTCATACCCAGTATACAGGCGAGGACCCTTCCAGGAGAGTTCTCTGTCTTTTTTTTTTTGCTTCCCTCAGGATTCAGATCATCTCGCTTCAGGTGTCTGCATTCGCTCTCCCAAGGCCTTTCCCCCCCACACACATTCTGGTCAGCTCTCTAGGCCTGGGACACTTGAATCGTTATCTCCACTCCGTGAATTTCGGGATCCTTCCTCTCCGGGGGGATCATTAGCTGTGGCTAGGTGGTCATTTTCCCCCCACTCCAGTCTGGGACGCTCAGGCTGTTATCTCCCTCACTTCCTTCTCTTCCTTTTCTTTCTTATCTTCTTCCAACATGGGCAATCAAACATTTAATAGCTTTAACATTGCTTTTACACGCTCTATCTACACCACTAATTGCCAACCAAAAGAAAACCCTTTCTAATCTCTTCCTTCTCTGAAATGTCTTTGAGAGTAGGGGTTCTGTTCTTAGCAATGAAACAAATTCTTAATGGATATCAGTTTCACTGAAACATCTTAAAGAAACTATTTTGAAACATGCTTACAGATCTTTTTTCATGCCTAGTATCAACAATTTGTTAGCTATATCCAAGAACAGGGAAAAAGGAATTAGGAAAGATTAAAAGCATGTTTTGCAAAGATTCCCTTGAATATTGTTTTATTCAGGGACACAACAAAGTGCAAAGATAAGGATAATGTGATAGGTAACTGCATTAAAGATTAAAGCAAAGACAAAGAAGTAAGCTCTCATAATTAATTTACCGTAAAACAATGGCACATATACTTTATAATGTAACACAAATAATTGAATGTACAATTTAATTTGTGCATGATAAGTAAATAGAACTAAACTGTACACCATAAACATTGTCCAAGCAACCTTTGAATAGTGTAGAACACTGAGAAAAGAGAAAATTCAGCCTCAGAGGGAATAACATCCAAAACCCGGCTACAGACAGAGAATATTCTTTGCATTACCTTTCAGGCGGGTTAAGCATATGATGTGATTATATCATATGAATCTGTACAGTTATCTGTCTGTTTCAAAAGAATCATGAATGCATACTGAAATGAGAAAGAAAATATTTATCACACTTCCAGCCCTTATTATATTTTTTTTTTTCTGACACTTTTCCTTGGCATGTGGACAACTGAAGAGCAACAGTGATAAACCTCAAATAGGTTCCAAATTCTTGCAAAACCTCTCATAAAAAAAAAGAAATTTCATATATTGCAGCTAGAGGTGCATTCAAAGTTTACAGACGGGGTTTCTAGTTTTCCACAGTCACACATTTTCTGGGAAACTCCAGTGCTCTCCTTTTGTACAAATCATATTTTTCTTATTAATTTCTGGGGAAAAAATATGCAGTGATGATCTGTTAGACAGAAACTGTTTAAAGACGAAGTCTCCAGATGGTTCTTCAGAGTTAAGGCAGCCTTCTGAGATGCTGTTGAACAGGTCCCCATATATTATTTTCAATTGTCAAAATAGAAAAGAAGATGCTACTGGGAACAATGTATCCCTCTTCAAATAGTTCCATAAAATACTGTCTAGTAGACTGCCTTTTCCGTTTTATCTCCCTTAAATAGGCTTTCAAAAGGAGATGGCTCAAGCTTTTTCTTCTTAGTATACAGTAATTATAGCTAAGAAAAATATAAAACAGGATTGTCATTATTTTTATCTGATTACTATGGATACTCCATAAATAATTATTGGAAGAGACCATTAAATTGAAGCTATTCATTTAATCCATCTGTAGGTAGGCCACTGTGTGTTCTGCAAAATGAAGCCTACAAAGCAAAGGTCTAAATTCTATCCTTTAAAGCATGCAAATAATTTACAATTGACAAAAATGGGAGGTAGAAACTTTATTTAGTTTTAATCACCTGAAACATAGTCATACTTGCGCATCATGATAAACCAAGTCTTCTGCACTCCTTCCCATGAAGAAAGACAGGGCTTTCTTTCCCAAGGATATTCAGAACTGTTAATTCTCATATGCAACTCCGTAGCCATAAATATAGAGAGCCTTAACATCTAGATATCTGTGTTTTGGAGAAGTCATGTTAAATGTGGAGACTCCCATCAGGATATATATTTAGTCAGTAATCTTTCAGTAACTTTTTTTTTTTTTAATTGAAGAAAGAGTTTTTAAATTAAGATAAAGATGAAATTTATGGAAGTGTTTTGCAACATACAACTACTTTTCACTTATTCTTACAATATAAAAGCAAGTGTTATGAGAGTAAAAAAGCTCTACATTGAGAAACAAACTATCATATTTAGGAAAAAAATCTTCCTAGTAGCTTTGAAAACTGTAACTTTAAATACAAGCAAGCTATGAAAGCTGTATATCCTTCCTGAAGGGAAGTCTGAAGATGTAAAAGATGTGCTTAATAAGAGAGGTCTTGAGGGCAGGAGCCAGGCAGGGTGGTAACAAGGACTTTTCATTTAAGTCTGAGAGGAGGAGAAACAATCTGAAATAAGAAAAATTACACCATGAAGAATTAACAGCTGCATTGGAGAACTGATCTTACAGGAGCCAGTGTTAAACAATCAATTTAGGAATCAAACGTATTTTTCCATAAAACATCTCATTCTATTGAAATGAATCTATTTCATCACTGTTTTAGACAAAGATAGGGATGTGCAAATCAGTTATATGATAATCTTGTATAAACTATCCAGACACAACAAATTCCACAGCTAATTAGCCAAAACAGAATGGTGTTTTCTTTTTACTCTCCCTTATACCTTTCTGAAATCTGAATTCCAACATATTTTCTTTTTTTTTTTTTTTTGCATAGAAGATATATCTAGCCTGATATAAATGAGTCTAGAAATAAAAATAGCCTTTTCACTGTTAAAATGAGTAATTTTAGCTTTTTTTTTTGTAATTAATAAAAAAATTGAATATATTACATTTACAGAGTAACGTTAAAGTATTAATTTTATTTTAAAACTATTATTTTGTTTAAGCTGAAATGCTCAGTGTGCACCCCACCTAGCCTGGGCTTCTTGTCAGTAAATTGTACAAAGTCTTGTCATATTAGGGGAAACTACTCGATGACAAGAATTGACATCAGGCTGTCTTTTTCTGAAATAACCTATTTTTCTCTGAGGCTGGACTATTAAAACTTATTATTCTGATAGTTTGTTTTGGCTTTGCTTTGATTCAGATTATTTCCAAGAAACATCCATCTTTTCTGAAAATATTAGTGTTAGAGAGAGCAGTCTTCTAGGACCTGCTGTTAAAAAATTTTAAGCTTACGGTTCATGATAATTACACTAGCCAGTCTACTTAAGGTTTTTTTGCAGTTTCTGAAATAGATTATAAGAAATTCTCCAGTTGGTGGGTGTCTGGATAGTCATTTATGTAAATTTAGAAGGTCAAGATAGACTAAACTGCCCAATGTATGCATGCAAGTACAACTGTTGATGATTTCTTTGGTTTGAAGCATGAATGTCACAATAATCCATTGAAGATTTGTTTCAAAAAGCAGTGAATTCTTGAGGCATCTCCAAATAAATACTTTGTCTTCTAAAGAAGGTTTCTTTGAATACATGATTATATAAATAGTAAACAAAATTAATGTAACAATAAAAAACAGAATAATTGTTTATTTTCCTTTTATTAATGAAAAAAGAAATATTAAGAGTTTTGAAATTTTCTTGTCTCAGCCACTGAGACTGTCTCACCTGTTAGAAGCCTAGTATTGCCAAGTAGGTACAATACTGAATACAAAGGCAAACATAGTAATCAGTATTCTGGGTCACCCAATTTTTTTTGAGACAGATTAATTAAAAAAATAAATTGTCCTCCTCTCTGCATGTGTTATTTTTTCAGTGTGTACATAGTGTGTTTGACATATTCAGGGCATGCTAGATTTATTTAACTTATACAGATTGTTGGCATTAAGAGAAGTTCTGATTTACATCCAACATATTAGAAATATTTAATGTATATTGTGTCAACGATCTGTGTACTATAACATGTTTGACATTTATGGTTGTCCTGTGGCCTTGTCAAAATTGCAAATTCTGAACAACATGTCGGAAGTCCTCAAGATGCACTTGAACAAAATTTATTTGTAGAAAGAAAAAAAAATGTCTTGGCAAACATGAACATATGGTAGGCTAAGTCTTATTTTCTGCAATTTTATTTTCTCACAGAAAATTATGAAGCTGCAGGACACTGAGTGTGAATCAGCTTCAGAAGTGTTACCCAGAAAACTCTTCTAGTCAGAATTTATAGTTGTTCCATTCTGCTTCTTTCTATTTGGATAGTCCTGCCTCACCCTTTGTCCACAGCACAAACCCAAGACACTACCAGCACCTAAGTTTTTACAACACACACAGGTAAGGCTTGAAGCCCAAAACACTTTTATTGCAAATGCAAAAAAAAATTGATATTTTTTATTCTGTACTAGAGCATTATGCTTGTATTAATTTTCATTCTTATTATTCTAAAATAGCTTCTCTTCTTAATATTTTACTTCAATACAAGGTAACTCTAAATTTTATAGGCAGGTAAAAGGAGAGTATCTGCTCCTTTAAGGGTTGTTTTGCCAATGGACAGGGTTAGCACAAAGGACACAGACACCAAATTAAAAAAATAGTAAACTTATTTTTTACTTATGTTTAAAGTGATAAAACAATGAGGAAAATAATACAATGAAAATTAATTAAAGCAAGATAGGGTAAAGCAACACAATAATTGAACTGCTACAGCAAGCATGAAGTAAGGTAATGCACCTAATCATTACTACATAGAGTTAGCAATAGTGATTAAGAAAGATACATCACCAGTTGCCCTAATAATATGTTACCATCATCCAGATCCGCAGTCACTGGGGAGCCCGGTTGCAGTGAAGATTTGGAGAACCCTTCCGGGCAATAGGGAAATCTCTATACAATGCATCCACGGTATAGATGAGGCTTCCAAATTTCCCTGCAAATGGTCTCCACTTTTATACAGATGAATAAATAATTGTATATCTTAAACTGCAAAAAAAACATCTCATGTAGTTTTTTATCCTTGTTAACTTTTTCCCACGTTTGGCCAGAACCCCCAAAAAAGTTAAGAAGAAGTAAAGGTGTCTGGTTATCTTTGTTTATGTATCTCTCAGCAAAGCCCGTCACCGACCTGCTACCTTCTGTCACGTAGAGGTCTGTTTGAAGGTTTGAGACAGGTTTATCTCTTTTTGGCAAGTGGGGCTACTGGCACACAACTATTATTTTACAGCAAGCGTTACAGCAATGCTCTATAAGCGTTACAATAAAAGCTTTTATAAATTGGCATATATTCATAAGGTAATACATTGCATATGTGATCAATATGATACATATTAGGTATATTGTCAGGTTGCGAGGTTCACCTAGAGGTCAACTTTGGTTCAGGGCCTCACTGCTCAGGCCCTAGTATTTCAAGGGTACCCAGTCAAAGGAGCCATAAACCAGAAGACACAGAGACAAGCCTGACCAGCAAATGGTAAGGGAGGTCTTGATAAGAACAAACTTATTCAGTGGCATGAATTGGTAAGAGTATGTGGGGCATGAAAATGTTTATTTTTTCATCTGGGAGGATAAGGACAGAGCAAGAGACAAACGCACATACAAACATAAAGCCTGACCAAGTAGAATTAACAAAGAGAGTAACCGGAAACAAACCTGGTCAGCCACAGTAATTGATGGGCTATCAAGAAACTGCAGGCAAACCAGGACTCTGCAAAGGCTGAGGATACAAACTTAAGGGTCCAGAATGTTGGAGGACGGTAGGTGGGACTGTGCCAGCTGATGAGGCAGTGTGCAAGGGAAAGGGGACCATGGGGAACAGAGAGAGGGGAGAGAGAAAGGGGCAAAAAAGGGGCTGTGTATAAAACAGGACTATTCAGTACACTTGTCTGGCTGAGCCCTGTGCCTGATCATTGCAGTTTGTCCTGTCTTCTTATACTTTCTTATTAAATATTTTATTAACTCTCTCTCTGCACACTCTATCCTGTGTGTCTGTGTGCCCTGCAAGGACTCCGTGCCAGCTGCTGGTGAGACCTGAGTGTGTGCGAGTGAAATTTGGTGCCAACTACTGGAGTCAGAACAGAGTTTGGGCACCCCCAGCCTTTGGGAAAGCATCAGCTCTGTCTGTAGCTCACACCTGGGTTCCAGGGCACAGGGCTGGGCTCCTGCTGCTGGTGCAGGAGGAGTCTTGGGCTGCAGGAACTGGAGAAGGCCACAACAGTCCTAAGATCCCTAACACAAATCATTCTCAACTTCACTGGCCTGTGGATGATTGACTGTAGAAGTATATAGGGAGAAAGAGTAATTGCTATGGTGAAGTATAATCTCTCACTAGTGCCCTAGTTCTATTCCCAAATCATTTACGTCATTGGGTTTGTTACACCAAAAATCTTGCTACAGGCAAAAATGAAGCACACCTTATAGGTGGAGCTGAGAATCTACTGTCAGTTCAATCCATGTTTTAGCAGTATAAGCGTCTACATTATCAGTGCAATTACAGAAGTATTCATTCCTGGTCTGGACTAGTGCAGTAGCTTTCAGGAACACAGGACCTCCAGCCTGGAGATGTATGAGGTTTGTAATGGAGTTCCTGTCTTCTTTGCTTGGAGGGGCATGATGCTGATGCTGACATTGGTCCTTACTTTCTCCTTAGCCCAGAGGTCTTGCTTGGAGGTCTGGGTGTGCATTCCCTGCCCCACACTGGCTGCCTTCTGGGGATCCCTACGGGGGAGGGCAGCAGGAGGGATGAACCAGCTCCATCCAGCCAGGGCTGCCCTGGCCTCCTGAAAGACACCTGCCCCTGCCAGGGCTGGCCAAGGGGGATGAAGATGTTGCTGTTTTTTTAAATCTTCATAAACACAGTGATCTTGCTTGAAATCACAATCACCGATTCATAGGCTCCATGGAGAAAACGGCAATGCCCAGACTATTCCTTTTGTTTTCTACAGTTGTCATTTTGTTCCTGTTTTGTTATTCATAGCTATAAGCACAGAAAGTGAAAGAGAGAACTGTTTCTATGGAAATAGATGGAAATTTGTTAACAAAATTTGAGTTGTAGTGTATTTCTAGCACTATACCGCTAACAAACTGATTGCCTAGTACTGAAAAATGCACACAGAAATTATGAACCCATGTTATTGATTTAGCAAAATTATGTGTCATTTCCTTTGTGGGGGGAGTGGTTTTAAGCAGAGATTTGTGCATAGATCTCTTAACACCACTATTCTGAAAACTGACTAATTCTGCTACAAAACTCTTTGAAACACCTCTAGAGCTGGAATAATTCAAGATTTATGACTGTGGTTGTCCTTTTCCAGAGGTGCAAATGCTCTGTTGTATAAAACTATGCAAGGGGAGCTGAATCACACCATTTTGACAGAGAGAAAAATCTATTCGTTTCCTAGAGAATGTTATTACACAGATCAATTCCTCGTTCCCTGTCTTATCCTACAACTATTACCACAGGCTAAAACTTCTACACAAAATTATTTCTGTTGTCTCAAGGAGAAGAAGAAATGTTTCTGCATAGACATTGCTGTGTGCTATTAAGGTTTGAAAGCTGGATATGCCAATAGTTTCTGTCAAATGCTAATGGCAATGTCCTATATATGTACTATGAATTTATAATTATTATTTGTAATTTCTTATTGTTGCAGTACCCAATGGCCTCAATTGGAGGTCTGTGCCATTTCTAGCATGACAGCTTGCTGGAGATTGAAGTTATGACATTTTAGCATTACTAATTTCACAGATCTTCCTAAACATAGCATATAACAACAAAGGATTCTTTGTTGAATTAAATGTTCAGACAATGCTCCTATCTATCTGTTCAGAAGGATTTTCTACTGTCTTAGGCAGTGAAATATTTGTGCAGCATATTTTTCTAGGCATTCATTTTTCAGACTGACCTGGAAAAAAAAAGACCAAAAAAAGATGGGAAAACAGTTAAATGGTAAAATATCTATTTACACTGGGTGGAAATGCATGCACTTTGGTCTATTTATTATTTTCAACTGAGTGCAAAGAAGAGATAGAGGCTACAAGGAGATATGCATTTATGATCTTTAAACTCTAAAAGCTTATATTTCAAAAGCAGCATCCTTTATTCAAAGCAACTTCTTTTTTAAAATTATTGTATAACACAAAAAATCTTTCAAAAGTTACAAAATGTATGATAGTTTTATGCTTACAATCATTTTATCTTTTTTTTGTCTGTTTTTAATACAATTCAGATAAATCAGTACTTATTTTTACTGCTGATGTTTTTATGGTCTTTTTGTATCAAAATTCTTCCATAAGAGCAACATAAGAAATTATGTTCTTACGAAACAAAACATATCTTAGAGACAGTACATGTCTGGGGTTTTTATGACTACTGTAATAAGAATGTTCATAAAGAAAATGTACTGACATTATTTAAAAACTCATGAATCTTCCGTTTATATTGTATCTTGAGAGAAATTAAGTGGAAGTTGTTTGAAATCATCAGCTTAATATGTAGTTGAATCAGATGATAGATAACTGTTGCAAAGGTTGCCTTTAATACTGGATGGTACTTTTTTTTACAGTGATTTACTTTCCTTGGTTTTGAAGTTAATCTGACTTTTCTTTAGTTCTCAGCTATGCAAAAGTGAGGAAAAAAATAATTTACATATTTAACATTGGGCTGGTTTTCGCTGGATAGAGTTAATCTTCATAGTAGCTAGTATGAGGCTATGTTTTGGATTTGTGCTGGAAACAGTGTTGATAATATTGGAATGTTCTGTTATCGCTGAGCAGTGATGGCATAGAGTCAAGGCCTTTTCTGCTTCTCACACCTCCCTGCCATCAAATAGTCTGGGGGTGCACAAGAAGTTGAGAGGAGACACAGCTGTGACAGCTGATCCCAGCTGACAAAAGGGATATTCCATACCATCTGACATCATGCTCAGCATATAAATCTGGGGAAAGAAGAAGGAAGGGGAGGACATTTGGAGTGATGGCTTTTGTCTTCCCAAGTAATCGTTACGCATGATAGAGCCCTGCATTTCTGGAGATGGCTGAACACCTTCCTGCTGCCATGGGAAGCAGTGAATTAATTCCTTGTTTTGTTTTGCTTGTGTGTGCAGCTTTTGCTTTACCTATGAAATTGCCTTTATCTGAACTGACAAATGTTCCAATTTTTACCCTTTTGATTCTCTCCCCCATTTTGTCTTAATGGAAACTCAAAAGCTAAACAGTGGCTTACGAGGTATGCTGAAACATACAAAATAGTGTCAATATTAACAATTAACAATTTTGCACCCTCAGCAAGTTTGCCGATGACACCAAGCTGTGTGGTGTAGTCAACACACTGGAGGGAAGGGATGCCATCCAGATGGACCTGGACAGACGTGACAGGTGGGCCCATGCCAGCCTCATGAAGTTCAACAAGGGCAAGTGCAAGGTCCTGCACATGGGTTGGGGCAATTCCAAGCACAAATACAGGCTGGGTGGAGAATGGATTGAGAGCAACCATGAGGAGAAGGACTTGGGAGTGTTGGTTGATGAGAAGCTCAGCATGAGCTGGCAGTGTGTGCTTGCAGCCCAGAAAGCCAACCGTGTCCTGAGCTGCATCAGAAGAAGCATTAGCAGCAGGTTGAAGAAGGTAATTCTCTCCTCTGCTCTGCTCTTGTGAGACCCCATCTAGAGTACTGTGTTCAGCTCTGGGTCCCTCAACATTAAAATGACATGGACCTGTTGGAGAGAGTCCAGAGGAGAGCCACAAAATTAGTCAGAGGGCTGGAGCACCTCCCTGTGAGGGCAGGCTGAGAGAGTTGGAGTTGTTCAGCCTGGAGAAGAGAGGGCTCCGAGGAGACTTAATAGCAGCCTTCCAGTACCTGAAGGGGGTCTACAGGAGAGATGAGGAAACACTCTTTGTCAGGGAGTGTAGTGATAGGACAAGGGGTAGCAGTTATAAGCTGAAAGAGGGTAGATTTAGATTAAATATTAGGAAGAAAGTTTATACTGTGAGGGTAAGGCACCGGAACAGGTTGCCCAGGGAAGTTGTGGATGCTCTGTTTCTGGAGGTGTTCAAGGCCAGGCTGGATGGGGCTTTGAGCAACCTGGTCTAGTGGGAGGTGTCCCTGACTGTGGCAGGGGGGTTGGAACTCGATGATCTTTAGGGTCCTTTCCAACCTAAACCATTCTATGATTCTGTGATTCTATAATAGTTTACCCTCAAACACACTGCCTGGTGGTACATTTATCAGACAAAGGACTTAATTAAAAGTGAAAGAATGTCGTTGGCTAACCAAGAATACAAGCCATCTAATTATTCAAAAGCTTCATTTCCTCCATGAGATGGTTCCAGACAAACATCATTAAGTTCCTGTTGGTCAAGCATTTCTATTTTAGGAAAGAGTAACTTTCTTCCCTTGTTCCATTATGATTTATTTAAGAGATAGCAGTCAAGTTGCTGTAAAGAAACTATTAATTTTGCCTATGCAGTCAATGTTTCTGGAGAAATAGACTAGATACGATCTATATGTTGGCAGTATTACACCATGCTGCCAATAAGATCTTCTTCAAATAGAGCTCATTACCTGAGCAGAATCACCTAAGCCTCTACTAAACCTTTCCTCTACTGGAGGAAGACAGTTTCTAAGTCCTGCTTCTCTATCTATGTTTTTTCTGTTTTCTTTGGAAGTCAGTAAGGAATACTTCCTTTTCTGTACCACCCTTTATACAACCTTATTAATACAATTTTCAACAGGTAAAAGATATACAAAAGAATCTTGAGGATTTTTTCAACTGCAAGAGAAGGAACTAATTTGCAGTCATCTATTCATAGCAATTTCAGGATCCAATGTGATTTCAAGGAGTCTATGAACCAATGACTGTATGACATTCTGAGGTATCCTGAATTTAAAATTAGTGGCTGATTGCACCTTCAGGATGGTAAGGCTGAATAAAGAGGGTGTTGGACTGACCTCCATGATTTGTGGTCTTTCAACAATGACTCTCTGAAATTATCATCACACTCCAGTATATTGACTTAGATATGCAGGAGATGTATAGAACTGGGCAAGCAAAAAATCCATATAAAGGTTTAGAATTTCTCGTAGACTAACAGGCGTTGCATTTGCAGAAATATTGAGTTGTGTAAAGTGGGATTTAGATGCCTAAGGTCTATTGTTCTTAATTTGTGGAATTCTGTTATTAGAACCTTTAGATGGCAGAATGGATTTAATTCCTATTGTCTTCTTTGGTTGTTTCTTTTAGTCCAAATAATGTAAAGCATAAACTGAAAAAAAAAAAAAAAAAAAGAAAAAAAGAAAAAAAAGAGAGAGTAGGAAAGACACCTCAATTCTACATATACTTAGTTTTGTGTTGAATCCATTGGAAAACTCAGGCTTCTTTCCGTAGTACCTTCTTCTGACCTCTGGTATGTTCTTGACTTCACAGTGACCCAATTTGAAAAAAGTAGTGCCTGGACTATCTACTGGTAGATGGGATTTGGAGCCTAGGGTGATCCTTGCTATCCTAACCTTCTGTGAGCTATAGTTCTACAGAAATCTACTTTTTTATCTCTGTTGCTAGGTGTTTTCCCTTCAAAAGGCAGTTCAGTGTTTTAAACTCCACGTAGAAAGAAATGTATACTACAAAGCCAAATGTGAAGGACCTGTTTCGATCATCCTTCTGTTTTCTTAATTTTCTATTAGTTGCCTGTCATACATTAAATGAAGCAGAGGCATTTAACATTACATCTGTTGGATGGAAATGGAAAGATTCTCTTTCACAGCCTGATGAGACCTTCAAAAGTGTTTCATTTTCTTTACTGGCAATACAGATTGATTAACACCTAAATTAGGAAAGCCAAGAACTAGGTACCAGTGAAAAGCTAATCTTTGATGTTACAAAGCCAAAACTAGAAATTTAGTGTAGGAGGTTAAAAATGATTTACAATTTTAGTTTGTTTTCAGCTAGCTCCTCCCCCTCCAGCCCTAGGATCTGGAAGTGTATCTATAAATATAATCACAGAGGCTTCTTCTGGGAAATTCAGGCAAACAACCCACTGCTATTCTATTATTTTTTTTTCAGCAGAAAAAAAAAATAGACAATTTTGGTCTATCAGAGTGTTTTTTTCAACCTGTGATGGGTTAACCCTTGGCTGGGGGCCAAACCACACACACCCGCTCACACAATATCCGCCCCCATCCGAGCAGAGGGGAGGGAGTTAAAGGGGTAGATGGAAAAAAGGGACTCGTGGGTTGAGATAAGGACAATTTAATAACTAAACTACAATAATAAACTACAATAATATTGAAAATAATACTATATACAAATATACAAATGAGTGATATACAGTGGTACTGCCCCCCCACTACCCGATGACCATAGGCTTAGCCTGTTCCCGGCTAATGATCCCGGAGAAAGGAGAGTCAGTCCTGGAACTACACTCACGATTCCCCCAGGCAGGGGGTGCACCGCTCCCGGAGGCACTCACAGAACGGAGATAACAGTTGGAGCATCCCAGACTGATAGCCGATCAGGGTGTGGGGGGGGAAGGTCTTCAGAGAGCGATCCAGAGCCAGAAGAGAGATCCAATACTGAAAGGGCCCCAGAACCAAAAGGGACGATCTTCCTGAGGGTCCTCACCTATATACTGGCCATGATGTGTATGTTATAGAATATTGCCTATTCTGAGTTTTCAATCTTAACCTAAGAGCAAATCCTAGGCTAGCAACCGGCTGTGCCTCTTCGCTCGTCTGCCGACCTTGGCAGTAGCACAAAACATTGGTTCTTATCATCTTCTTCTGAGCATAAATCCAAAACACAGCCTCTTGATAGCTATTATGAAGAAAGTTAACTCTGTCTCTGCTTAACCCAGGATACAACCACAGATAGTTTAAAACAAGTCACAACTGGAAACGAAAGTAAATTGGGGTTTTTTTTTTCCTCTCTTCTGGAATTATCTTCTGGGTATGAACCATAGTGTGGTTGAATAATCTTGTCATAACTGATGCTAATTTAACAATGTGAAGCACTCTAAGAATGTGTCTACATCCCCTTTCCACCTATACTATTTCAGGAAAGGGAATGAGGACAAGTTGTCCCTTTTTCAGCATCATAAAAGCTCATGTCTCAAGTACCTAAAGAAACTTTTTTCTTCTTCAGTAGTGCTGATGCTCACAGGAAGAGGTGAACTATATTAAAAAAAAATACTTACAAGTAAGATTTCAGAAATCTTGTGATTATGTAAAAAAACTAAACCAAAACAAAACAAAAAACCCAACCCAACTCATGTTTCATTACAGTATGATGCAAGGTATACACACTGAAAGGAATTATCCAAGGTCCAATATAGAGTTTAGAGCAGTTATAAGTAGTTTGTGATGAATTATACTGATAAGTGGTAATGAACCTGAGAAAGAAAAAACCCAGAAGAGAAAAATATCCTAATATTTGACTTTTCCTGTGTACAAATGAAGAAACAAATGCTCTTTTATTTTTCTTCTGAAAAATTTAGATGAGAAATTTTGCAACAGTAAAAAGATAGGAAGTGGTCAAGAATCTATTTTGTTGAAAACTGGTGAGATAAGCGTTGTAGTGAATCAGTGTTTTTGTAATAAAAATTAGTTGCAAGTAGTTACCAGAGCGCTGTCTGCCTGTACATGTGTCTTCTAATGGATTATATATTTTGTACAGTGGACTTTTCAGCGACCTTAGAGCTGTACACGAGTGACTGGGTTGTGTTAATAAAATCACAGCTTAAAGGCTACTGAAGAAATATGGGATCGTATCAGGGACTCCCAAAAGAGCAAGCACAAGCTGACAGCAGTGGCTTTGAAAGTGCAAGCATGGGACAATAACTGAAGTCCCAGGCTATAAACACAAATCACTAATGATTAATTACTGATCAATGAAGGAACACAACCTTGTCAGCTGGATTAAACCCATTTCAATGTTAAAAAAGAAAAGAGAAATCTCAAGCATTTGTAAAACACACCATGGAGAGAAAAACTTGGATGCAACTTAGAGTTTAAGGATGAGAGAACAAAGAGGAAGTAAGTAAACTGTGTTAGTAAATGTTTTTAAGAAATTACCGAAGCAAATCCAAGAGTAGGAGGAAGATCTCCCACCATCAACACCACATCCCACCCAGTAAAAGATAGGAGGAAATACCAAGCATCCCCCTCATACTCCTCCTAGTGAGGAACTGGGGTGGTGGCTACTTGAAGTAATAAAGTTTTTGAAAGGTGAACAGGCACCAGAGAAATGAGTAAGCACTGGAGCTTATATTTGTTTGCCAGTTCCGATAGGATCATTTTTTAAAATGACCTATGCTATATGTAAACTTTTGACTGCATTGTAACTGTATTGTAGAGATTTAAATACACCAACATCTATCTTAAGTGTACTTCTGTAGCCCACATTAAATTGTGCAGAATATATTATCTGGTACTCCAACCTTGAGAACTAATTGTTAAAATTTGAATACAACAATCTATTTTCAGGAAGCTGACAGTGTTTTGTAATGCAACAATATCTACACTTTACAAATCCTTTGGCTTTAATTCCAGTTACTTAATTTAAATTAACCTTTTCTAGAGCAGAAAATCTGTAATTTGAATGTAATTCAGGTAAAGATTCTTGATGGCACATCATGTCTCAGAAATACATTTGTGCATAAGGTGGCTCTAATACAATAGTGCAATAGTTAGTTTTCTCTTTTCCCTTCCCTACCCTCCCCACTCTTCAAAAAAATGTATGAAAAAGGGTACTGTACCTTATTTAAATCTACTGGAAAACTAACTGATAAGCAATGACTCCCAACAAGATTTCTGAAGAAACAAGCACAACACAATTTTTAAAGAGTTATCTGAAGTTCTTTGTATGCCATTCCTGAAATAAGACTACGTTTAGTTATATCCCATTCTTACCTAATCTAACAGTGTTTGAGACTGAATACCAGGCATTGTTTTTATGGTAAATTAATGCATCACAGCTGTTCTAGCAATTTTCAGCTTCAAAATGTTTCAGCTTCAAAATGTTAACAGTTTTGGACAAACTCTTCTAGAGAAAAAAGGTGGAAGAAAAATTTATGTGCATATAGAATTCTTGCTTAGATGTGATAGTGAGAATTGGCATTCAGTGGTTGTCCTCTTTTCTGAATATTTTAATGTACATTGTCTTAATTATTTTTTAATTAAAAAAAGTCTTTTTTCTGTTTTATTTTTCTTCTAGAACTTAGGTCTTTAAGTCATTGCTAACTCAGAAATAATATTAATTTTTTTTTGTTTAGTTAATAAGTAGCAGCTGACAGCTACAATGAAAGGTGAAGTATCTTTTTCATATTACTTGAAGGAACATCCAGCAAAATAAATTGTTAACAAGGTGCTCAACATGCAAACTGTGCTCAGATGTGAATATGAAATTTCATAGATTTCAGAAGCAGAAGAGTTTTACCTATATTTTTCCAGCAGATTATTTAACCTACTTTTCCTTTTGGTACAATAAAAATACCTGAAATACACAGGTTACTGTAAATATAGGCTGAAAGGAGATGTGAAATATCTATCCCTACAGTTTAGAAGGATCTTTGAAATACGTAAACAAAATGCCTTCCCAGTTTGACTGTGATCACTGATACATACTTAGAATGTGTACCTCCCCATCATACTGTGATTATATTTAAACCATGTTTCCTAAGTTTAGTTATGAAATGACATGTGACAGCAACAGCTGTAGAAAATAAAAAGCTATATCTCATACATAGCTCCTCCGACACATTAGAATGTTTAGGCTGATAAGGAATGAAGCTGGATTAAATTCATATTTTTTGACAAAACTATCATTTTTTCTAATACTACATACTTAAAAAATTGATCATTTAATAATGTATTGCCAAGTCATTTCCCAGACAAAAATTGAGCTGACAGATTTAGTTCCTCTGGCGTTCCTTTTCTTTAGTCCTTAGGGCATACATATTCTTTTTCTATAAATTCAATGGAGTAATAAGCATTACTTCAAATGTCCTTTTGACTAGTTCTGTTGCTTTAGGGTCAAATTCCTTACGCTTTGTTGCACTGGAGATAACAAAACTTCCCTTGCTTGTTCTTTCTTTCTTCTGGCCTACGTTCTTATCTCCTTGTCAATATTACTTGTATACATTATATGATTAAAATTAACCTTTTTTTTTTTTTTTTTTTTTTTGGTGATGACTGAAGCAAAAAATTGTAACAGGTTATCTGAGACATTTCCATATCTATTACTTTTTTTCCTTTCTTCTTCTGTAATATATCTGTACTCTTCTTGTTTACCTATATATAGAGCCTTTCCTTGTCAACTCTGTTTTAGCAATACACATAATTTCAAATCTTACTCTTCCTACCTTTATCATGACTTACTTGGTCTGTTTCTACTTACTGATCATTCATATGTGACCATCTTTGCAATCTTTTTGATTTCCAAGTCAATGACTAACTCTCAATGCACTCATAATTATATGACACTCCATGTCGTAACAAGAGTTTATCATTTTCAAGTTAATATACCTCACTAAATAACCTCCAGTTCCCTTCCATTGCTTTAACCCACAGGTCATTTTTCCAGTATTTCAAATATTAACTACAAATCTGGTAGCTAATATACTGACCATGTATATTTTGAAAATATATGTTTTATTTATTGCAACAGGACTTCAAAATGAACTCTCAAATTATTATATCCTCTTTAGCATTTTAAAGGTATTTCTTTGTGTTTAATTATACTTCTAAGTACAGAAGTAACTGTCTGCTTGAGAACCTGCAGGTTTCAGTGAAAAAGTTGACATCCTCAGATGAAAGCCCATACATATGTCTTTTCAGAATGAAGATATGTTGGAATTGTTAAAACAAAAAATCTTATCTTCTTCAGTTTAAACAGGTAAAAGCGTGGCTATAGTGATATTCATGTACACAGCCATCAACAAAATTGCAGACTCACATATTACTTTTACAGATTACAGTTTAATAATGAACAATCATATACTCTCAGTGTAGTATTTTTTATCAGAATAATTACAATTTCTAAGAATAAATCAGTTATAGCTTATCCACTCAAAAGACCAAATTAAAAACATATCCACCACAAAAGCGTTGTGAACTTAGACATTACAGTACCTAATGTCTTACCCAACTCAGTGAGTGAACGAGAGAGGTGAATCTTTTGTGATTGCCCAAAAAGTAGCACCAACTGGACTTGCTGATCCCCTCCTCGGCAGAGCCACAAAGTCAGTGGTGTCAGACAGTGACTCAAAGCGCAAACACCACACAATTTTATTGAATTACCTCAACAACTGCAAAAATGTTATGGATCAACTGCTCGGAGTCAAACACCAGTTAATACTTATCAATTATCAGTTCTCCAGGGTTAAGCACCTAACAACACTTATCAATTATTCAGGAGTAAAAACAGACAGAGTAGGAAACAGTTAAGAGAGAAGTAAGGGGGCAGAAAGAGATAGAGAGAGTGACACAGAGATTTCACCATCCCTTGGTTCCAGCATCCTCTCAGGCAGAATATTCTTCCATAAGGTAATAAGTCATCAAAAATATGTGGTCGTGCTTCACCTTTTATGTGGTTTGGTCTGTCCATGACCACCCCTCAGGAGGATGTGGGGGGCAATAGCCCTGTATCCAGGTTGCCTTTGGGGAAGGCAGCTGGTTCCCTGGTGGGGAGACCAACCCCAGACCCCGGCAACCATGTACCACCTCAACAGGTGTGCCTGTAACTCAAAATTATGTTAACAACTTGCTAATGTCCAACCACAAAAGAGCCTTTCTTCCAACATGTTCTTCCTAGACATGGTGGAGCCTCTTCTGCATGCGTGGTCTGCCTGAATTGTTTGAGACAAAACACAGATGCTTAGCAGTCCCAGACACATAACAACAGTAAGTGCATCTGGTGTCCCACAAAGCCTTCTTCTACAGAATGGCAAAGTTACAACTCTTGATTTGTCATTGTCCATTCTCTGTTCAAGGGACACATATGGTGGGATTCAGGTCACAGGTTAAAACATACACAATCTATAAACAATACAGTATATATATACAGGATATATACAACACTAATGTCTGCATGTAGCCTAGTCTGTTAACCTGTTATTATAGCCAAGACATACAGTTTCAGTACAGTCAACAGTCTAGAAAGCTCATTAGTAGATTGAAAATATGTTCTTCTGTTAAGGAGAGCTGTGTAATTCCACTGGCTGTCCTGATTAAATATCAGTGACTTATGGGAGTTTAACAAACCTAGCTCACAATTACACATCTGATTTTGATGCTTTACTCCTTAAGTAAAATCCAACTTTTAAGGCTGACTTAATTTCCCAAAGCATAGATGTCTCATGCCATGCTAAATATCCTGAGAATTAGCCTTCATCTTCCCTTCCAAAGGGGCTGGATCTACCATTATCTCTATGTCACACTTGAAACCTCATGGAAATATCTTTGCCAATGTAGAGCATCTCAAACTGTATTGAATACCCCCACTATTGGTGATCAGCTTCATCATGCACTGTGAATCTCTCACAAGATTTCTCTCAAAATTTAGCCAATATATCTTAAATTATTAACCCAGAGAGTCTGATAATTTGTATATAACTACCATAGACTTCATTTTGCTTGACAGAATTCCCAAAAATTACTAGAAAAGAAGTGATCACTTCTTGAACCCTTACTGATTAATCATTTTCTCTGTCAAGGATCACATATGAACTCCCTAGAAGTGGCCATTAGACTAGATCTGAGTTTCAGGCAATTGATTTGAGAGTTCATTGGGCTTGATTCTGTTTCCTGCTTAGCTGAGCTATCTTTGTGATAGATAACCAACAGAAGAGGATTTATGAACTTAGGGGTGGGGGGACGGCTAGCAGGGAAGGTATTTAAATCAAAGCTATTTAGAAAATGCAAGTATTTAGCTAAATATTTTTCAGGAAACGTCAGGCAGAAAAAATGAAAAGTATTTCAAAATTGCTTTTTTTATTTGAAATTGTTCTCTTACACAAAAAGGCACTTAAGTCTTATTGTAGTTAACTGGAAATGTTATATCACATCCCTCATTTCTTCTTGTTTTTGAACATGATTCGTAAAAGAATTATATTACATTACATAAAAAGAACTCATTGTCAAAACAAGTCATTCTACAGAAAAATTTGCCCCAAAGTAAATTTTTGTGGATACACTATAAATCTTTGCAAAGCAACATTCTTTTCCTTTTTATTGATGGAACCCCATAAACATATCCAAAATTCAAGGTGTAGCTTGTAGCATAAATCTTAAGCTTTTACAAAAGCATAAAAAATAATCTATCATTAATGATAAGCAGCATCATAAAGAGAATCTTAAAATAGAAAATGGATATTAATGACACATAACTCATACGTTGTCTTAATTGAAATTATTTTTTTTCCTTTTAAAAAAATAAATAGCCAATTGTGAAGTTGTAAGTAACCACCACTGTGCTTAGTTTACTGAAGTAAAAATCAATATAGTTTTTAACTTGGAACAATATTGCTTTGACACATTTAAAATTACACAGTCATCTTTTAATTCTTCCATAAATTTACACTGATTGGTCATATGTATACTACTATACATATGTATACTACTCTACCTCTGAGTGTGAATGACACAGTACAGGTCATATAGCTGTGCTCTATTGCCCTTCGAACTGGGATGGCTCTTGTCAAACTGTTTAGTGATGGTTCCTGCCCATGTCAAGCCCTCTACTGTACCCAGGCATCTTTCCGGAAAGTGGTGTTTGACCCAGGTTAACCCATGCTGGGAATGTGCTAAAATTTAACAGTAAGGACAAAAAATTGCCAACATTGTGGCATTTGCCTTCTTTACTTTAAATAGCACAGATACAGCTGTTACGTACCCTATGACTCTCATTCAGTAAGGTAATCTAAAAATACTCTTATTAAATTTAAGGGGACTAACCAAGTTCTTAAAATTATGTACTTAAGCTTATTTTTGGATGAATGCCATAAATGCAAAGAAACCAGTTTCATCATATGAGGAAATGTAATCTGTTTCAAGTAATCTCATAATCCTAAAAACCACTATAGCATAAGATCTGAAATTATCATACGGCTAGAGAGAGACTACTGGATAGATCATGACCACCTGGCATTTTCCGACAAATTATAAAGATAATGATAAAGAAGTGGACAGTGTCCTTTGTTTGAATCTTAAGATTTGGATAACACATAAGAATGTTTCTGTTATTGTCTGTGGCAATATCAGTATTTAAAAGATAAATAAATAAATAAATAAATGTGAGTTTGTATACCACAGTGATAAATCAGAGGAAGAACCATCAGAAAATATTAGAATCTTTTGAGTGGGAAAGACAGAAGGCTTGAGAATCCTTAAAGGAAACAACAATTTGAAGTCAAGTATCACTGGAGAAGTAACAAGGCTGATTTTTACTTGTTTACATTTAAGAAAAAAAGGAGGTATCATTTTTTTTTCTCTTTTCTCTTCCCTGAAATGGAATCAATCAAACAGCAAAAGCCCCATATGAAAATATCTACCTCAGAAATTTAAAAAGTTCCAAGATAAATTTAAAAGCCCTGAAGACCTAAGAACTACACAGTTCTTCCAGACCGGTGTTCACTCTGATAGCTAGGATGCCTAAATTGTGTGGAAGGGAAGGAGTGCTTCTTCTCTATCCTGATAAGCTTCAGACTCTGCATCTTTTCCTTTTGCCTTCAGTGATATTTAAGATAGCTAAAGTATGCCTTTTCTAGCTGGTTGCTAAAAAAAATTTAGACAAAAAAAGTGCTTGGAAAAGGTGAAGACTCCAATCAAAAGCAAAGGAAAAAAATAAAATGAAAGGCAGAAAAAAATGTTCAGCTTTTTTTTATTTTTTTTTTTTTACATCTTATTCCTTGCATCAGTTCTAACATTGTAAGCAAGAGACCACCCTGTCAAGCAGAATTATTTTGAGCTGAGCTATTGCTTAGTTTGACATATATCTCAACTGAAAATTTGGTGGAAAAATAAGCCGTATGAAATGCTTATGAAAAAATAATATAATATACAAAGAGTTTAAGAAATGTTTTATTTTAATTGGGTTTTATTGGTCCAGCATTAGCAGAAAACACTTCAAAATATAAATAATCTTTATAAGTGAGTAGTGATCAAGACCTGCATGAAATCTGTAGTTTAAAAAAGAATTGTCCATTTGTCCATTTTTCTCATGTATCTGATACTTATTCTGACACTTTTGAAACCTAAAAACCCTCATTGTTTTAATATTCCAGTTTGTATTTTCACAGAATATTCTTGAGAGAACGAGGCTTGAGCATCTCCAATACAATAGTCAGAAAGATCTGTTCCAATATTCTTTCTAAACAGAGAGGCTGTAGAAGAAAAATGACAAAATGAAACCAGATGTTTATTACCCTGTTTTAAACCACTTTTCCAAACACACAATTACAAAATAACATTTGATACTTCATTACTGTTATGATCATCACATACATTTTTCTAGATGTTTCTGTAACTTCATCTGTGAATTTTCTAAGACACTGATGCCTGCTCATCTTGGCAGCCTTTTTGCATTAATTTCTCTCCATTGTAGAAGAGATACACATTGTTTTTCTAATTCAATTAAAGTTAAGGATAAACTCTAATCTCTGCAGTTATAATGGTGGGTTGCAGATCAGACCTACATGTCAAAATAGTGTGAATTTCAGGAGAATGTGAAAAAAATTATTTTAGTACAATTTACATGTTTAATTTTAATCACATGATTAAAAATTCATTCCATCGAGACCATTGATAAAAAGTTTCTCCATGTTCATTCCTTGCACACAGAAAACATCACAGAACAATGTTTTGTGAGCGTGAAAACAGTAGTTCCTGCAAGAGTACCCCAAGCCCTAAGATATTTAATGAACAGGTGGTATGCACAATAATGTTGCCCATGGAGCTATTTCTTCAACAACGACATGCACACAGTTTAAATATTTTAAGCAAAATAGAGTGTAAAACATGCTTAAATTTTTTGGACCCATATATTTCTTTTTCAGTAAAACTTTTGTTTCTCCTCTTGTTTTTCTCCTCACAGCTATTTTTCAGTATGAGAAAAAAGGCTCTGAAGTGATGTCAGCACATCTTCTATCTGCAGACAAAACCCAGAAGTAATCAGCCTGACATGGGCAATTGGCTCTTGTTTATTATTAAAGTATCGTTTTTAACCTTTCTCATATCCCTACTCAGAGTAGATTTTTTTCCCCATATATTTTTTATAAAAGCATTCATTTGAAAATTATGTAAAGTGTTTCATGCTGTCCTGATCTCCCTCTACTGTTTCATATTTCTTTTACTTTGTGTTCTCTTCTTAAGGGTTTTAACTTTCTGTGTGGCCATACATACATAAAAGCTTATAAGTGCACACTGTGTTACTTCATTATTTAATACATAGACCCTGCTTTAGAAAGGCTTGTTATGCTGATACTTCAATGACTGTTAAAGAATACACACCTAACAACTGGAGCATCACTTCTGGTTTACCCGATACCCATCAGTTACATGAAAATGAGAACAAAAGCAGTATTTCAATGTGTTTTCTTCTCTGAAAATAATTATCTTATTAGTATGATGAAAGAAAAATAATTTTAAAACATTCTGATTTACTCATTGACAGAACTAGGACAAATTGCCACAACAATTTTGGCCTAATAATGTCATTATGCCTCTTGCCATGACTAGCCCTAGCCATCAGGGTAAAAAAAATCTGGCATTGTATAGATGAAATAGACCAAACAGAAAAACTGTTTAATTGACTTTGTTTCTAATTTATTCAAATAATATATACATGTATATTTTTATTTCAGTGAAGTTAAGCAGTTATATTTTGTTATATACAAACTTAAATGCACAGATAACTTTTCAATGGGACCTAGGGCTTCCATAAAGCTTTTAGGTACTGAGATTATTCCCACGTCAGGTCATTTTGTAGAGGTTGTGTAAAATATTTCTTCAGTTTTTTTGTTTGTTTGTTTGTTTGGGTTTTTTTGTTTGTTTTTGTTTTTATTTCCCCCCCCTCCCCGAGATTTCTTGGGCCCTTTTGCAATACTTATTGGTGAAATACCCAACTCTGAAATCATTACAAAAGGTTGATGTACAGTACATGAGGTTCCTGGAAGCTATCACAATTATTAGGGACAATATTTCAAATAAAAGAGTGTCAGCTCCTCCCTGGGACTGGAGCTCCCCAAAACTCAAAATGGACAACTTCTTCCCTTTAAGAGACTACCATAGGAGACACAGTCTTAAAAGAAGTGTATTCAGACATGAAACTTTGATCTTCCAGGTATATTACTAGGCTGCCTAGTACTGTGTCCAGTCCAGGCTTGAAAATCACTAAGAATAAAAATTCCACAACCTCTATAGTCAGCTTGTTCCACTTCTTGAAAGTCCTCATGGTGGCAAAGTCTATTCTTATATCCCATTTGAACCTTTGCTGTCATAATTCATGATCATTAGCTCATTCCTGTGATGCACGTAAGGAGCCTCTCTCTCTTGTTTACGACCACCATATAGGCTGCTCTTAGGTGACCCAAAACCCATCTCTTCTTCAGGCTGAACAACTGCTTGTTCCTCAGCTTCTCGTTCAGGGCAAGTGCTCCACCCTGACAACCACAGAATCACAGAATTGGAAAAAGCCTGGCTCTGTCCTCTTTGCACTCACCCTTCAGGTGTGAAAGATATTAACGCAATTCCCCTGAGCCCATTTGGGCAGTGTTCATATCAACAGAGGTGGCCATTCTGCTGCTTTGCATTCTCTTCTACGGCTGTAAGAATGAACTGCTTCTGTTCTGATCAAACTAATGACTAAGTTTAGTGTTCTTTTAACAATAGTACCTGTAGTAATTCCTTACAATAGGCACCAATTTGTAGACTATAAGAGGTTGTTGACAAATGTCAAGGCTTTAAAATAATTACTTCAATTACTTTGTGTTTATCAGCTTCACCAGGAGACATGGCAGATTTCAGCATAATGTATGTGTTCAAAAGTATTCCTTTTCCTGTAGTTTTCTGTCTTGAAACGTTAAAACAGTCAGCATTGTCCCAAAAGTATTTAACTTAGGATAACTTTTATTTTAACATACAGGTGTATGGCATAGAACAATGGGAATTTTTATGGAATAGGTGCATAGTAAAAGCATACATACAAAGCACACCTGTACTTATTTTAATAAATGAAAATTACCATGCAGCTTGGGAAAAAGAAAAAATATAGTACACATTATTAAAATAAACATTATCACTCTATGTTTTACAGAATAATTTATAATGTTATGTGTGTGGCGACATATTAATGTTCTAAGATTTCCACAGCTTTGAATAGAGACAATGTTTTCCACTGAAATAAAAATTAAAGTGCTGTAATACAAACTCATTTGTATCACCACATGTTAAAAATAGCTACTAAAATCACTTGAAAGGTGTCAGAGCCTGTGCTTCACCCACTCGAAGTCTATTGTTAGTTGTACTACCATAATGATGATACCAAATATGTAGTAACTTCTGAAAATAATATTGTCTTTCTTCTTCGACTCTTTTTGATGTAATTTTCGATTGAACACTGATATTCTACTATGGTATTTCCCTAGTTAACATACTCTAGATTACTTTCCTGAACTCATGTGAAGCAGATCATTTCAGAGTTGAAAGTGGTATCTTGGAGATCAGTCCAGGATCTATCTTAGAGGCTCTAGAAATAAATAATAAAAAATCACAGACATTATCCTAGCACAATTTTAGAGAAACTCTGGACATGTCTAGCAGTCTTGCTGATTTTGTGAGCTGGCTGCTTAAATTTCAGCCTTTTGCTTAATGTTATGTGAAACTGAGAAAGCAATGCCTAAATCTCAATAATTTGAATAATCCTATGCTCTAGAATGACTTTGTTTATATCTATCTGGCTGACATTACATTGAATTAGACCAGAAAAAAATAGGATTAAAGACTAAGATTACAGAATTTTCCCTAAAGAGAAAAACTGGATTTTAAACTCTCCTTAGTTTAAAGAATATTGAGCTTCCTATGAACTAGGAGAGATGTTTTAATAAAAGCAACACTATTTTCAGTGCTCTAGTAATTTCGATACTGGTTTATTTTGTTCTTAGCTAATTAAGGCAAACCCTTCCAAGAAAGACAAATTATATTCTTGAAAAGCCAGATTGTTCCTGACTACCCCACAGCTACATAACCCTTATGTTGCTTACTAACCCCACTTTCTTCTCTTTTGTCTCTCACAGCCAACATATAATGAAGTAAGGATTAACATATCAATTATGTTGAAGGGAGGAGTCTTATTCTACTGACTAGGATCCTAATCAAGAAGTATAAAATGTTGAGTTTCTGATTCTTGAACTGTTCCTCTATTTCATCTTGGACTCTGAGTGTATTTTTAAAAATTAAGCTACGCCTTGACATACTTGCTGAGGGTTTGCCTTTTCATCTTCAGAATTCTAAAACTTTGTATTCTTCACTTATCAGCATCTGGTTTTCAGCTGGGCACACGGGGTCCGTCTGTTCTTAAAACAGTTTTTTTGTATAGATGAAGACCATGTCCTGAAATGTAAGAATCACGAGTCCTTCACTCCAGTCTGAGGATCCCCATATATCAGACCCCACATTTCTGCAAAAAAAAAATGGTCTGTATTCTAAGTTAAACTCATGTAAAAGGAAATAATGACTGATATCTAAGGCCACAATAATTTAAACAAATGAAATTTACTTGATATACCTTTTTGGAGTCCTTACAAAGAATGCAGAAATCCAAGTGTATCCATCCATGACAGGAAACATGTTGAAGCAATCAACTGCGAGTTTTTCTTTAAGCCATTCTAAGGTTCCAGCTCTTCCCCATCTACACTGTGAGGAGTTTAGAAGATGTAAATCATCCTTGCAAATTCTATTTTTAGAGCTGGGCCTGTAGATTTCAGGTATTGAAAAATAATCCTCATAGTTCTTAATGTGCGTATATCTATACTGTTAAATTAGAAAGGGCCACTGAATCAGTTCAGGCTCAGAGTGACTGTACACGTTTCTTCCTTGTTAACATACTCACTACTCACTGCTGCCTGGCAAAACTCAAGTACAGAGGGAAGTAGCCCTGAACAGTTTACGTGAGAACTGGTTAGTTCAATTTCAGACTGTCTCTACCTACTAGTAGTCCAGACACGACTTGTGTTCAGTATAGATCTTAATAATTATTTTTTTCCTTTTTTGTTCATTCTGCAGCAACACAACACATTTATTTATCTGATGAACTGTGATCATGTAAAACATAGTCTTTAGTGTGTTTGAAGGAAATTACAAGCCTGCAAAACAGTTATTTTATTGTGTTAGTGCTCTCAGACTGCATAAGGTGATAACAATAAATTCGTTAGAAATGCTCAAAGATTGTCCATAAACCATGTAGATACCTGATGAAAACAGTAATGACTTGCTTGGCATTAAGAAATGGAAACAGAAAATTCGTATCTCTGTGACATGGACAGTATGGTGTCATATCAACATTTCTAAAACCAATGTACTGAGGGAAGATAAAGTTTAAAAAGCTCATCCTTCCAAATGTGACATATATTAAGCTTGATTATACTCCTTGGAGGAAGGACACAAACTATTTGTGTCTGTGGTTCCAACCACGAGTCAAGAGTTCTGCATTACTCACATTATTAGTCCCTTTTACTTCAGTGATATTATTCACACGAGCAAGATAAACAGTCTTGGCTCTTGGTTTTTCTATTTCGGTCAAAAATCATCACTATCAGCAAATATTTGAGGATTTGAACACTCAGAAATGTGCTATAATCTCAGTTACATCAGCTGAATTAAATAATGGAAATGCACTGATTAAAGGGAAGAATTTACTCTTCATTGTGAAAACTGGCCTTTTTTTTTTTTTCCACTTCTGATGACTGAATCTGCATCTCATTCAAAGAACAGAGTATGACTGTGAGAAAAAAAAATACTTGAGATAAATTCTTTGAACATAAACCCTGATGCAGCTGAAAATTTTTTAAAAAAAAGGTTTCTTTTGTGTGTGAACATTTATAACAATTTCAGGCTGACTTTGTATCTTTATTGAATATTCAAGAATAATATTGTAATAGTTATGGTAAGAGTAGGTAGTAGGGAAGAGGCTAAATATGAGAAAATACATTAAAAGATTAGAGGTATTAGCTTTTTAACACTGGCAAGAGAGCTGACATTACGACCTCTAAGTCATCTTAAAATGATTTTCAGAAGGTTGTAAGAAATACTGGTATAGCATAATCAACAATCCTGCACATGCACCAGAATAAAGTAGGAACTCAAAGCAGTAGATCTTTTTAATCTTTAAAATCTATGAATCTGTGGCACAGTTACATAGTTAAGATTATGTACAATTACATAATGTATAATTAAAATTATGTATAATTGTAAGTGCATGTGTGTAATTACAATTATGCATAATTACATAATTATAATAACATTTGTGTATCTGAAGATCTAACATCAGTTCAACTGCAATGAATTCTGTTTCTTCACTGAGTGAAAGTACAGTCATCATGCAATAGAATATAAATCAAAACTAGCCACTCTAAAATAAAAAAAAATATTTAACAGTTAAGAAAATTCAAAGAGTAATGCAGAACAGTTCTTTTAATATTGAGATATAGGAAAAAAGATAATTGTAATTCACCCTAGGTGAAGAGGGACAAAATGCTTACAAACTTCCTTTAGCCATTCCCCTCCCCAACCCCCCCTTTTTTTTTTAATCTACAGACGTACATTTTCAGTCTTCAATATATGAAAATACATAGACAAAAACCTATAAACGATGGCCCATACATAAATATTAATTTGATTAGCAATAACTGCTTTTGATTAAAAAAAAAGTAAATATTAGAGATCTTTTGGTCCATTCAAAACTTTGTGTCCAGTATTATTTAGCTGGCTGAAGCACTACTTTATTAAAGACAATTATTTTTAAGATTGAACTTAAATAACTTGATTTTAATTTAAATAATCTGATTCTGAAAAGAACATATGATCATCTAAATTCTCAAGTCAAGTTGATCCTCAAATATTTATTTTTTCACCATATTTCTAGACAAAAGGTCTAAGGAGTTGAAGATTTTAGTTAAAATACATAAAATCCAAAAGCTTTGGGTGGAAAAAAAAAAAAAAAAAACAAACCTCCCAACAAAAAAAATACTTTATTGATATGATTTGATGATTATTTAATTTGATTATTTTTCTGGATAAAACAAGTAATTTTTTTAAGAGTTCATCTAAAATTAATTTTCAACTTCAACTTTAAACAGCTGGAGATTAGCTTAATGGATAAAAATCTGATTTGCGACGGCTGTCTAATCACACACCTAATGTCATTTGAGGCATGCTGTTGTATCCAGGACATCCACCTGGTATGGGCAGATATGGCAAAGGACCTAGGAGACATTAGTGCCCTTCTGCATTGACAGCTGGAGGTCAGCCATCTCAAATGGAATCAGATGCTTTTATTTAGGCAGCTGAATAAATCTTGTGAAATTGTGTTAATTTTTTTTTTTTTTTTTGATCAACACTAATGTTTTCTGGAACTGTATGATACTTTCACAACCATCTGAAGGAGATACCAAACCAGAGTATGCATCCAAATTTAATTAAACTTTCACCTAAAATACAATCCAGCAATTGTTTTGTATAATTTCTATGATACTTACATTTTTCAATTATCACGGCTAAGTTACTTACATTGTCAGTTTTTTTAGATTGGTTTTTGTTTTTATTTTTTTAAAACTTTGAAAAAATCATTTAGGATTTGCTATGACATGCCAGACTGTTTTGTTTTTTTTTAATAAATGTTCATAGTTTTCATTGAAGAATCTTACTTAACACTCCCATGGAGTCTTTTGACTTTTGCCACACCAAGAAGGGATTCAAAGGAAGAAAAAAAAAGACACACACACAAGACTTTACAAAAAACATTTTGCATTGTACCATACCACAGTCTTTAAACTGTGCAGCTACTTCAGTATTATGATGTCATTTTATTCTATATTTTATTCCTTTCCACTGATTTTCTCTGAGCAGCCTTTGAAAACCAGACGTGACCACTTGTGTTACAAATTGGTGTCACAGAATTTATAACATTATTTCACTTTTTGTCTACGGAAAATGCCAAAGGGATAACTCCCTTACTAAGAATATACATGCATATATGAAGATTCTGTTACATGAACAGAAATAACTGTATCTCTTTTTTTTTTAATTATTATTATTTTGATCTAATTTCAGGCTGTATGGATGTACCATTTTTAAAAACAAAAAGGGAAGAGACAACAACAGGTGAAAAGAGACTAGAAATTATTACCAAATTGCAAACCCTTTGTTTTAATTACCATAATTGCTTGTAATGGTATGTTTAGGACTCATATTAACCCATTCTGTAACAAATAAAACAAAACACATACATGTTGCCATGTTTACACTCAGAGCGGAAATTCCATGTTCTCATACAAACACACCTTTACAACTAATATGTTTAATAAAGACTTCCTTATGTATCATTCCCTGAATGATTCCATGACTCTATGGTGGACAAGGTGGACTACTGCTCCGTTCTTCCATTTTAGTAACATCTATTCTTCAGCTTACATCTCAGAAGAAATGATGGGAATGAACCAATGCAGAGATCTATTTGGTGAACTAGGCACACAGATCCGGTTATCTTAGGTTGTTAAAAAGAATGAAGATACAGCATCTATTGAACAGTTTGTCTCATGTTAAAGAAGACATCTAGAATTTCTTAGCTGAAACAAGCAAGAGTCCCTGATCCTTCTCCACTGAATATTAACAAAGTACAGAAAAGCTTAGAAGTAACTGTCTAGAGTAAGCTGTGCCTCTGCCCTCACCCCTTAATAGTTACTGCAGAGATCCTGGCAGTATTTCTCTCTCTAATGTATTACAAAAGTTATTTGTTACCAGCAAAGTCTGGTCATGGCAAAGAAGGATTTCTGGAAGACACCTCATATTACAAGATTAATCCTTCTTCAGAATTTCTGTGTACAATGATGATGAAACAAAACTACATGAACTGTCTTACTTCTACATACTTAAGGTCTATACTTTCAGGAATGGATAGTCAGTTCCAGACTGACTAAGAAGCTTAGCAAACAGCCAAACAATGTGAACAATAAGAGACTGAGTGCTTCATCTCACTCCTCAATACCTTTATTTAGCAGGATTTTGTACGTAAGATATAGAAAAAAGAAGAGAGTATACTCAAAAGATTACAATCTTCTCTCAGAAAATAGGACAGCTCCAGAAATAAAATAAAATAAAAGTTTAATTAATCGTCCAAAAAATAAACAGAAATATGATGAACAAACATGCACACCTTAATTCAACTGATGTTGCTGCAATAAATTAGTTAACAGAAGTAATTTTCAGTTTCTGGAGTTCAAAAGAAGAGAAATTTTCATTTTTTGGCTTCTTTTTTTCTCTTTTTTTTTTCATTTTTTTCTTTTTTTTTTTTTTCTTTTTCTTTTTATTGTCCTTGTTTAATCTGGGACGAAGTCAACTTTCTTCATAGTAGCAAGTTTGAAGCTATGTTTTGGATTTTTGCTGAGAAGGCTTATAACATACTGATGTTTATAGTTGCTGCCAGGACATTCAAAGACTTTTCAGCTTCTCTGCTGTGCCAGTGTCTCAGTGTCTGCAGGTCCAGGTGAAGCTGGGAGGGAGCACAGCCCAAATTTCTAGCCTAGCATTTGACCTTAGCTTTAGGATTGAACCCAAAATTGGCCAACGGTATATTCCACATCATGTTCATTCAGCCCAGTATCTAGATGAGGATCTGTCTGGGAGCTCACTCTCTCTCTTGCTCTCTCTTGGTCATGTCTCGCTCTCTTGGACTCTCAGGGTCTTAACCCTTTTCTGGGATTGCAGTTTTGGAACTTTCTGTGCTCCAGTATCATTAGCCAAGAGTGGGCTGGGCCTTACTCATCAAGTGGCAAGCAGTTTCACTGTATATCACTCCTTTATATGTTTGTATATCACTACTATTATAAATATAATTATTATTTGCAATTTTATTGTATTTTAGTTATTAAATTATTCTTATCTTAACCAACAAGTCTCTTTTCCCTTTACCCCTTTAATTCTCTCCCCCATTGCCTGGGAGCAGGAAGCATGAGTGAATGGCTGCATGCCATTTGCTGCTGCTTCTAGCTGGGTTACAACCATAACATTTATTTTTTTAGTCTTGGTAAGAGTGACTTAAACCATTAATTATGCTATTTATAAATTTTCATTAAGATATCAGTTAATATTCCAGGATATAATTAGAAATATATCTAAGAATCAAACAAGTAGAGTTTAAGAATGAATTTTATTTGAAATAATATTTAAAGGCCTCAGAATATTAGCAGGCTCTGCACAGATAAACTCTTCTATGGACAGTTCTGGAAGCAGGAGCTGTTTCACCACCGGTCCTCCAATGGCAAAAATCACTTCTGCCATTCTGACAGTGGTATGTACAAAATTCTGTGTCAGCAAAGACAAACTAGGCAGTAATTGGGCAGAAAATTACTAGGACTGACCAAATGGCCTTGTATATGGTGGACGTAAAAACAAGGATTACTTCCTCTGCTGAGGGAAATGTTGGGTTGTTTAATATACTGTATACCATCTGGGAGAATAACAAGCATCAGTTTCCTCCCTCCTATCTCTTCATGGGCAGACGAGCAGGACGCCCTGCTGTCTGGCATGTTCTCTTGCATATAGTTGTACATATTTCTCCCTTCCTCCCTCGCTCCTTTTAGAATAGAAACAGCAGTTCGACACTACATGTACTGTTGCCTTCTCATTTCAAGTAACAAAATCTGATTGCAAAAACAGTACCAATAAACTTTAAACTAAGTCTTGGATATGAGTTCTTTCTAATCCTCTTCAGTCAAAATGAGTGACAGAGGTTCGAATGGGAGGTCTTTTTGAAGCTGGTTAAATTTAACAGGTTAAAAAGTGTTTAAATGAGAAACTCTATCAGCAGCAGAGGTGGTGGGAATTTTTCAGTAAATGTGGTGGGTTGACCCTGGATGGCTCCCAGGTGCCCACCAAGCTGCTCTATCACTCTCCCTCCTCAACTGGACAGGGGAGAGAAAATATGACAAAAGGCTCATGGCTCAAGATAAGGGCAGAGTGATCACTCAGCAGTTACCATCATGGGCAAAAGAGACTCCTCTCGGGGAAATTAGTTTGATTCATTGCCAATCTAAAGTCAGAGCAGCATAATGAGAAATGAAAACAAATCTTAAAACACTTTCCCCCCACCCTTCCCTTCTTCCCAGGCTCAGCTTCACTCCTAATTTCTCCACCTTCTCCCCTCAGGAGGCTCGGGGAGACAGTGAATGGGGGTTGCAGAGAGTTCATCACATGGTGTCTCTGCTGATGCTTCCTCCTCACGCTCTTTTTTTCCTCTGCTTCAGTGTGGGGTCGCACAGTCTGCCATTAACTTCTCTGACGTGGGTCCTTCCCACGGGTTATAGTTCTTAACAAACTGTGTGGGTCCTTTCCACAGGATGCAGTCCTTCAGAAACAGATTGTTCCAACATGGGTCCCCCACAGGGTCACAAGTCCTGCCAGAAAACCTGCTCCAGAGTGGGCTCCTCTCTTCACAAGGCCACAGGTCCTGCTGGGGGCCTGCTCTAGCGCAGGCTTCCCACAGGGTCCCAGCCTCCTTCAGGACACATCCATCTGCTCTGCCATGGGGTCCTCCACAGGCTGCAGGGTGTATGTCTGCTCCACTGTGGATGTCCGTGGGTTGCTGGGAGACAACCTGCTTCACTGTGGTCTTCACTGTTAGCTGCAGGGGAATCTCTGCTCTGGTGCCTGGAGCACCTCCTCACCCTCCTTCTTCACTGACTTTGATGTCTAAAGACTTGTTTCTCTCTCATATTCTCACTTCTCTCTCTGGCTGCTGCTGTGCAGCAGTTTTCACCCTTTCTTAACTATGTTATCCCAGAGGTGCTACTATTGTCACTCAGCCTCAGCCAGCAGTGGGTCCATCTTGGAGCCAGCTGACATTGGCTTTATCCAACATGGGGGAAGCTTCTGGCCTCTTCTCACAGAAGTCACCCATGCAGCCCTGCCCTCCCTCCCCCTGCTGCCAAAACCTTGCCATGTAAACCCAATACAGTAAAGAAAGGCAAAGAAGAGCAATTTCTCTTTCCCACTATGATCTTTTTAATCCAAAAGACTCATCCCCTCTTGATCATTCCTGAACTGGTAATTTACATTGGCCCACTGTTAACAGTAACTTTCCAAAGTTGATCCCAAATACCCAAAGTGCAAACACCTACCAATCCAATGAATGCCAGCCACAGTTCTTTCTTATTTAATAATGTATAGACTTTTTCATTAATTTTACATGTTGAGCATCATGTACCTCATATACTTGTAAACTGGCTAAGTACATTACACATATGCTAAGCACACACTCAGATGTCAACTGCTAACCATATTTTTTGTTAAATCCCTGTTATATGTCTCAGATTGTCAGTCTGGACAATTTTTGTTTTCTTTGTAAAATATCAGAGCTGTCCTGTGTAGGTTTTGTTAGTTTTCATTGACTGTATGCATCCTTCTCATTTAGTCTATTATTTTGCTACTAGTTAGTCATAGACACATCTATGGTTTTTACATCAGTTATCTATTTGGGAAAATAATTATTTTTACATTTTTTTTAGTCTGTATTTTTGAGGTCAGGGTGGGATAAATGTAAAATAACCTTTTGGCTCAGCTGGATTTGGAACTGAATGTGTTTCATTCATGATGCAGCAGAGTTCCAGTCAAAAGGTTCACAAATAGTTTCAAGGGTAAAAAGTTCTCATGACCTTGTGACTTCATCGGATCAATATGAAGAGTAATGAAATATAAAAATGAGAAGCGTACATTCAGTGGTGCAGAATCTGATACCTTGTTTCACAGTTATACACTGAAACTGAGGAAAGTGAAAGCAAAACTAAAAGTTAATGCTGTAGCAGAAAACAAAAGAGGAAAAAAAAAAGGAGGAGTTGGGAAAAATGGAAAAAAGAATGCCTGTAACCTAGAGCTGAGTTACAGTGGATAAGTGAATGAAATGGTTTTATTTGCTCATCCTGTCCTTTTTTTCTTCCCCTAGCCACTCATGC
>NW_010112728.1:0-7103 GCF_000699245.1 Pterocles gutturalis | reverse complement strand
ACCCAAACCATTCTATGATTCTATGAGAGCCAAAGGTCTCTCATAGCCCCGTCCCTTGCTTTCATCTTCCTTAGCTTACTGATTCTAACTTCTCACTCTTTCATGCCTATTATTAACTTTTAACTCCTTGGAGCAAGAAATAAGCCCTTTGGTGTATTAGGAGGAAAAAATCTGGATACTGTTATATAAAAAGCAGAATTCCACAGACAATTAAATAATGCTTAAAATATATATAGCGTGTGTAAAAACATCAGCCTAGGTATTTATTTGATAACTGACTACAGGAAGGAAAATAAAAAACTAGACAGAAGAGGGCTCAGCTGGTCATTTAACACTAGACCAGAGCTGGTTGGTTTGGCTTTTACACCTGACTTTTTCGTAGGCTCCTGCAGTGGCTTGGGACGAATCTCCTTCCTTTCTGGGCTTCAGTATCTTAGCTGCCAACCATTAACTTTTCTGAAAATATCACTTCTAAACTACATCTTCAGTAGGCTTTGTAACCTTAAGCATGCTTGGCATTCTTTTTTATAGCCAATGGTGGCAAAATCCCGTCTTGTTTTGTATTTAGGGAAACCACAAACACCACTTAATAACCCAGCAGCTGCTGAGTGCGATGCTTTGCCAGCTGCTAATTGCTGTGGTCTCTCCTCCACAGCAATGAGTGGGTTTTGAGAGAGGGCAGACACAGTTCACAGTTTTCTTTGTTAGTTTGGTAAACTGTGTAATTAAAAAAAATTAAACTCAGAAGTAGCCAAAATGACTTCATTTTTTTTTGAAGTTGTGATGTCTATATTTCGCCTACACAACTGCTACTGCATTTCTCATCGCCTCTGTGCCAGATAACCCATTTCTCCTGTGCTTTCATGATATAAACAAAAACTCCCTCTGCACCAAATGATCATCAACATTAATAAGTGTTACTGCTCCATTCAGGCTACTGTTGTAATGCTTTATTTAACTTGCAAAAAAAATGAATTGACAAAGTCAAAAGATTTCCACTTGAGCAAGTGATTGTCAGTGGCCACATCACAGTTTGTAACTCCTTAGTAATTATGAAGGACTGCAGTAGTGCAACGCAAAGAGGATTATGTCTGTGGTTTATGATAAGACACTTTTACGAGGCTATTATTAAGCCTGTTTGACATTAGAAAAACAACTTCTCATTCGGTAAAACTATATTTTATAACAAGAAGCTCTAACTTACCTGCGGCTCAGTGAATGATGAGAGCTGGGCTCCAGCTTTCTCGTGGCATTAGCAATCAACAACACCTTTCTGAGACAGGGAGTTACTGCTTTACGCCTTGAAAGTGGAAACTGCTCTTCTCCTAGGTAATGCAAACTAAACAAGTGAAACCTGATCATCTCACCCGGCACACTGTTGAAACCAGAACCATAATATGTCTTCTATCATCAGAAAGACATGAGGAAACTAGCATTTGTTCAAAGTGACAGGATTACCTTCATCTTTTGAGTGCTCATCGGCATCAGCTCTAACGCTGCGTGCTTTGTGCTTTCACATTAGTGATGGCACAACCTGAAGACACACGTGCTGGGGTGTGCAAAGCAGTGGGCAATGATCAGTGACCCTCTATGAGACACATGGAGCCTTTGCACTTGCAAGCTGAGAAGTAACTTGACCGCGTCAATCTTGCATGAACACGCGGAGAAGACTCCCTGCGAAGAACCTGCCTTTCAGATGCCATTCCTACACGAAGGACCTGGAGGATCCAGCCCTAGCTTCTCATTTCAGATGCTCCTTCATTACTCACTTTCATCTCATCCAACTTATGCTCTCTCTTCCATGGCAACTTTACTGCAACATCAAAATAGCAAGAAAGGCCTTCATGAAATACTTCTTGATGCTTATCATCCCTTCATAGTATGGCTTCTACATTTTTTTCAGAAGAACTTTGTCCATGTGAAAACCTTGAAGCTGCTGTGTGGAATTACAGTAACCTTCTGAAATCATACGACTGACCTAAGAGCCTTAACTCACATCCTGTTTGCTCTTTGACATTTTACATCAGATGTGTATTTTGGGTTCTCTTGGGCAAGTAAATTGTCCGCTGAACACAAATATTCTTTTAGACACACATTACTCCTAACAATACATAACACAAATGTTCAAACGGTTCTTTCTATTAGATTTTAAATTACAGTAGTTTTCCCAAGCCTGAAGCCTGCTTTTTGTTATTAAAATGTATTTTGGTTACAATCAATTCCCACATTGCACTAGGCAGCTGAGCCACTCCCCACCAGAAAGCCCATAACTTTATTTTCAATAACTAAGCAATGGAATAAGTGTTTATGTCTTACCTTACACATCTTATAAAGCATCAATGCTTTGGTGGTCGTTTTTACCTAGGATGTGGCTATACCACTGAGTAACATTACAGAAAAAAAGCAGAAAGACTGAACTCCTTGCCTCTTAAATTAATACTTCATGGTATAATTTATTCACAGTGTAATTTATTTAGCTTAAATTTACTGTGGCTTTTATCTGGGAATTATATGTGAATGTTTGGTAGCTTTACGGAGAGGAGGGTATCAAGTAGCTTAACACATGTGCCTGAATCAGGACCTTGGTACTGTCCCCAGAGAAGCTGATGCCTCCAGAGGGTGACTGAAGGTGTCAGAGTTTGGAGCTGGACTGCAGGGAAGGCAGAGCCTCCCAGCTGCCTGCGAGCGCCTTCCTCCCAGTACTGCTGCTGAAAGCCTAACAGCCACGCCTGGCTGAATAAGGTTCAGTTCACATCAGCAATTCAAAGGCCAAAATCACAGTAGGAATATTGTGATTGCCTGTAGTATTGAGAAAGCTAAAATTTAACTTTAAGTCTAAATTTTATCATATCATTAAAGGCATCTGAGCAGTTGTAACTGTCCTATAGAGATGGAAAAGAAAAAAGCCCCAACAGCCCATTTTTTATTAATTGTAACTGTGTGGTTACAATCCCATCACTTAAATATCAAAGCTGTTAAAGCATCTTTATGACACCTACAGTTGTATCCCCATCATATCTAGTATATAAACTTTAGACACTGCCACTCTCTACTGTATTTCATTACGTGCTGGTATTTATATGTTAAAAGACAACTGTAAAGTGCAGAAAATCTGAAGAACTCCAGATTACAGTGTGTCAGAGTCCCTTAGTAGAGAGCTCACTCTGTTAAACCTGTGAAATTTCTACCCTCCAGAGTCTTCCTAGGAGATGTGTTCCCTGCCTGAGATCGGAAGGGTGCCTAGATTAGAGATGGAACTACCTGGAGGATTTTAATTTATCACAGTTTAAGCTCATTGGGAACCCTGGTGTTTCCGGCAGAGGTTAGTCCTGGGCCATACCCCCACTTCCAACTGGCTTCCCGACTGCATTGTCCTGCTTACATCAGAGTGGCTCACCCATCCAACTGAAAAATAAACTTTCTTCTTCTTTTTTCTTTTCTGGCAATGTCAGTTTTCAGCTGGAACAAGGAGCAAAACTTTCATACCCCAGGGCTCAGCTAAGCAGTTCTGAGTCCTCATGCAAGGAAGACCACAGCAATCACAAGTGAAAACAGGTCCCCCCTTGCCCTTCCTTCTTGGAGGTGCAGTCTTAGATTAGCATAAGATTGTCTTTAAATCCCACTCTAAGATATCTGGCTGTGTATTGTTGTAGCGAGCAAATTCAGTGCTGCACGTGTTTCTCTGCTCTTCCTTTTTAGTAGAAACTAGTTTTTTCTTTCCAGAGGGCATGCTTTGGGTTTTGATACTATTCTGTTCCCAGACAGAAACAATTTGCCTACTCATTAATGAAAGTAGAATGAAACAAAGTGCCTTTTCCCTTCCATATTTAATACAGCTAAAAAGATTTATAAGCTTCATCAGTATTTGAAGAACAACAATTGCTTTAATCTTTGCTGGAAAGCACGGCTGGGTGATTTGTTCGTCTCTCAGAGACACAGCTGGCTAACAAGTCTTATAGAAGACATACACAAAATATTATGAAACACAGAAAATACACTCACAGATTTTTTGGTTTTAAAATGTATATTACCTTAAACTGGTTTGGATTGTCAGTGGTAGGGTCTCAATCACTGCATGCTGCTGTCTGAAAACTCTGCTTTCTTTCAATAGGAATCATAACAAGCAAGCGATAGCGGCTGAAGAGCAGCAGCACAAGGGCTCTTGGGACTGACATGAGCTGAGCAACAACCACACAGAAAGCTCTCAATGCCACTTCTGTCTAGCTGGAGATCTGTTTGCTTCTTCTTCTGCATTTATGTCCTTAATATGGCAATACTGTTTCGCATGCCTCAGTGCAAAAAAGATTCCTCTCACCATTAGCTGTGAGTAAGCTTGAGGAAGTACTTGTAATCCCTAATTTTTGCTTTCCCTTCTCCCTCAGACTTGTTCCAGACAAAAAAAAGTCCCAGTTATCAATTCTAATTAAAATATCATGAAACTCGCAGTGTATAACCTGGTTTAGTGAAAGGTGTCCCTGTCCATGGCAGCGGGTTGGAATTAGATGTTCTTTAAGGTCCTTTCCAACCCAAACCATCCTGTGATTCTATGATTCTATAAAACATTGGAAAAGTCAGGCAAAACAGGAATGCAACACTACCCGTTCACGTATGAAAACCCTAACAAACACGTCATGGAAGTTGTCCCTCTCACTGCAAAGTCACACCAGTGCTAAAGCCCCAATGTTGATGCAAAAAGAATTTTTTCTGTCCTCGACAGCTCTGTAACTGTGTCTCTAAAGCAGAGATAAGCTTATCGGTAGCTTGAGGCATCCTATGTTTATTTTGAAGACAATGTTAAGCTCTGTTCTTGTGCAGAACTTGAAATAAGTAGGAGCTGTGAGGTGAATCAGCAAAGACGCAGAGGCAGGCTACTCCTCCCCGGACTGCGTTAGGCTGGCTATCGCATGCTAACGATGTCTGCGGGACACAGCATCAGATCTGCTCCCTTCCCTACAGAGGCTCTTCTGCAGCTCAAATGATAAGGAGATGCGAGTCTCAACAAAAGCAGAAACTGCTATTATATTCTGAATGGCCAGGGCATACAGCAAAATAGCAAATGTGGAATCCAAAATAAATTTATTTAAAAGAAAAATAAATCTCAGTAACAGCCTCAGGTTTGGAAAAGGAAGGATTTTTTGCATAGTTACTTTACAGGAGAGATACTCAGATATTAAGAGGATGGGTGACTCGGAAATACCACAGATGTTTACAATTCTACCCTTTATAGAGTCTGTTCTATAAAAAGATGCCAGACAACTTTATAAGCCTTGATGAATCGAGCATTTCAACATTCCATTGGGTCAGACGATAGCAACACAATATTCACATTAAAGATAAAATAAGACACTTTCCCACAGTCGTAAAGCAAAACTAGAAACAGAAAGCAGTCCAAGCTTTTCTTCACTGCAGAGCTAAGCTGGTTAGTCAGCACCTGCTCAACATACGCCGAGTGCCAGCATTCACATCAAAACCCAACCCTGTTTCCGTGTCCCTCTCTGCTTCTCTTTCCACGCATAAAGCCTTATCCCACAACTCTTCATATGGAGAATATTTTCTCTCCAGCTGATGGTGTTCTTTGTACCTTGTATGATTTCTTCCCCTGTCAATGATCTCTAGGGCTTAGTTTTCCTTTATGAGAGGGATGGGAAGCGCTAGAGAACTAACAGCCGTCTAACAATCCTTGCCACCATTATCAGGCAAATGTGTTCTGGCATAAACCCATTGCACCACAACCTGGAAAATACTGTCATGACCCTGTCTGACTTTGAGTCAGAAGTTTCATCTGCATGGATGGGGTCAGTTAATGACAGTAACTGCTGGGAAGAGGAGCAAGTGCTGATAAGCTAGCACGCTTCTCAGTGTGGCGATATAAATGTTTTGCATTCTCATGTACACTGTGTCAATTACTTGGGAGCTGTATGCAGAGTGTCTTGGGTAAAAACTCCCCCTTCCCTCAAGAAAACCAAGTTACCTTCCCAAAAACCAAGGCTCATGCAAAAAGATTGTATCGGCTTCTTTCAATTACACAAACATGAAAACAAAGGAGAGCAGCAACCTTCACTCAAATGTGACTTTCTACTCAATAGTTTCCAAACAAAAGCAGCTGTGTGACATATGCTGCCAAAACAATAGCGACCAGATTAGCAGATGGTATGCTGCGAATTAAATGTTGACACAAAACCCAGACATACTTATTTCCCTGCTATTTTTCTCACCTCATGATATTTACACACAGCAAAAAAAAAAAAAAAGAATTTTAGATACTCCATCTGGATTTAGAAGGGACAAGTTAACCTGCAAGATCCTATTACTCTGCCATCTTCAAAAAAAAATTCAGTTTGATTGCTGCAAAAGAGAACATGGAGCAAATGGTTCTGAGACCCTGGATACCTCTACGTTTATGTTTGTCCCCCTCTACCTCCACGGCTACAACAACCAGGTGCTCCACCAAAGTCCTCTCACACACCCTCCAGAGGCAGAAAAGCGTGAGCTGGGGTTGGCGAGTTCAGAACTAATCCTCCAGCTGGCTGCAGCCAAATCTCTGTGGTGTTACCCCTTGCACCTCAGTTCTGCCCACCTGTTACCCAGGGCAGCACTGATCTGGGTCTCTCCCTGCCCCCCAGGTACTGGGTTTTCCTAAGTTTGAAGTTTTCCCTCTTCTTTCTAACACAGCTGAAGTGCCCGGTGGCATCGAAGTCAACGGAGGCAGAAAGGGAGGCGTGAGCAGGCAGACGCCATCACACGGGCTTTGTTTCCTCTGGACTCTGGGTGATTTTATTAATTTCACTGTTTATAAATAAAACAAAACACTGACACAAAGCAGCATTTACATGACCAGGATTTTCCTGAAATCTTGAGTTCAGATTGACATACCAGAAATGGGATGCTGAAACGGCAGCGTGTTTTTCTGCTCAAAGGCCTGCACTTCAGAGACACATCTCCGCAGGGAACACCCCTTGGGGGCAACAGGCGGGGGAACCTCACCACTTCTCCTTTTCCCACATTTAAAATAGAATTGCTGCTATCCTGAGTACCAAGATTTGCACCGAGCAGACCAATCCTGCGCAGCTCTCCGGCAGTTTGCAGGGGATTACCGGGGGGAC
>NW_010112727.1:1048-1339 GCF_000699245.1 Pterocles gutturalis | reverse complement strand
GGCTGAGGGGACACCTCATTGCTCTCTACGTGAAAGGAGGGTGTCGCGAGGGGGGGGTCGGTCTCTTCTCCCAGGTAACTTGGGGGCCACAGGCCCCCCCAAAGCTCTGAGGGGCTGGGCTGGGTTGGGTGGCCCTGGTGCAGCTCCTGGACCAGCCCCAGCTTGGCCTGTTGCTGGGGTTTGCTGAGCACAGACCCCTGGGGAAGGCAGACCCCAGCCCTGCCCTGCGAGTGGGGACCCCCCCAAGCCCTCTGACAATGGGGGACCCCCATCCGTGGCCAATACAGGGGC
>NW_010112727.1:0-757 GCF_000699245.1 Pterocles gutturalis | reverse complement strand
AGCCCCCGCCCACCCCCTGCAAGTGGGGACCCCCCAAGCCCTCTGACAATGGGGGACCCCCATCAGTGGCCAATACAGGAGCCCCCAGACCCAGTACCTGGAGAGGGGGGACCCCAGGAGCCCCCAGACCCACAGGGAAGGCAGACCCCATCCCTGCCCTGCGAGTGGGGACCCCCTGCCCAGTACCTGGAGAAGGGGAGACCCCAGGAGCCCCCAGACCCACAGGGAAGGCAGACCCCATCCCTGCCCTGCGAGTGGGGACCCCCTGCCCAGTACCTGGAGAAGGGGAGACCCCAGGAGCCCCCAGACCCACAGGGAAGGCAGACCCCATCCCTGCCCTGCGAGTGGGGACCCCCTGCCCAGTACCTGGAGAAGGGGAGACCCCAGGAGCCCCCAGACCCACAGGGAAGGCAGACCCCATCCCTGCCCTGCGAGTGGGGACCCCCTGCCCAGTACCTGGAGAAGGGGAGACCCCAGGAGCCCCCAGACCCACAGGGAAGGCAGACCCCATCCCTGCCCTGCGAGTGGGGACCCCCTGCCCAGTACCTGGAGAAGGGGAGACCCCAGGAGCCCCCAGACCCATGGGAAAGGCAGACCTCACCCCTGCCCTGCTAGTGGGGACCTCCCAAGCTCTCTGACACATGGGGGGACCCATCCCCTCGCCGTTCCGGGGGAAGGTGAACCCCACCACCGCGGACTCCCATCAGCCGCGCGGCCCCTTTAAGACCCGCGAGCCCCGGCGGGGAGGCGGGGACGG
>NW_010112726.1:314-846 GCF_000699245.1 Pterocles gutturalis | reverse complement strand
GCACCCCAGCTGTCATTTTGCTGCAGAAGTTGAGTGCTCTCCTGAGGTCTAGGATCTGTCCTGTGCTGCTCTCCTTCCTCCCTTCTTTCAGCATCTTCAACCCCACTGTTCTGTGGTCCCCACAGCCAAAGCTACCGTTGATTCCCATGTCCCAAAGCCTCATCTTCCCTGTTAGGGAGGAGCAGACCCCTCTGGGCATCACCCTGGTGGGTCCCTCCAGGGCTTGTACCAAGAATATTGCTGATGCCCTCAAGAAACCTCCTTGACTGCCTGTGTCTGCCATTTTGCAAGCAGATCTCAGGGGGGCTTCATAAGCTTGCTGGCAAAGCTGCTGTGTCTTCCTGACCCCTGTGTGTTTCTCCCGCTGTTTAGGCAGGTTGATTCAAGGGGATTACCGACTAATACACATATTACACCCTTTGTGTCATCACGTCACGGACAGAGAAGTTGCCCAGGTAATGAGCTCCCCCATTGCTGGGACTTTTCTCTGTGGCATCTGCAGGGGACGGCAGCCCCTGCTGCCCGCCTTCCT
>NW_010112726.1:0-272 GCF_000699245.1 Pterocles gutturalis | reverse complement strand
ACCCAGCTGAGCAGCACCGTCAGGGCACTGGGTGTGATGGGTCTTTGCTCCCTTCCTTCCTCCCACAGGTATTTGGCAAATACCTCAAGTCTTGGGAGAGGACAGACATCGTCCTTGTGGCCATCGAGGCAATGAGAGACTCCAGCGTCATTGACACGGACGTGGCAGGAAACATGCTGGACTTGCTCATGACAGACCCTGAGTTCTGGCTGCTGGATGTAAGTGGCCGGTGGCCACATTGCCCTGCCCTTCAGCCCTGTCAGCCCTTGTTT